>NW_024882612.1:0-231899 GCF_019059575.1 Amphibalanus amphitrite | reverse complement strand
CATGTTTTCTGGCCATTTAGGCCAATAGATTTCGAATTCGATGTCGTTTGTGTCATTCGAGGTCATTTTCAGTTGAATTTAGCTAGGTCAGGTCACTTTTAGGTCAAAAAGGTCAAATGTTGAAGCTAAATTTTTCAACAAACAGGTGCCTATTGGATGCAGTTTGAGCTCAGGAACACGATGGTGCTATTTATATTGGTGTACGATGTCAAATACGTACTGAAAAATTAATTTTAAAATATTAACTAATTTTTTTTGCAATAATGCGTATAACTCGGCCATTTTTGAAGATATTTAGCTAAGACCTGCACGCGCTGTGGCCTGGTGTGGTGACGCGCTGTGGCCTGTTTTGGTGACGCGCTGTGGCCTGGTACGGTGACGCGCTGTGGCCCGGTGTGGTGACGCGCTGTGGCTGGTGTGGTGACGCGCTGTGGCCTGTTTTGGTGACGCGCTGTGGCCTGTTTTCAGGTGCACAACATCACGGGAGTCGAGTACCTGTACAGCATCATGGACATGAACCAGCTGGAGATCCCGGCCTTCATCACCGAGCACGACATGACGGTACGTAACGGCCGTACGTAACACCGGTACACGGCTGTAAGTGGCTATAGACAGGGTGTCCCAGAATTGACCGAACATTTATTTCCTGGCTAAAAGTACGATTGCGCTCGATTCTAATTAGATACGAGCATTATACTTCTATTAGACATACCTTAGCTATCGAGCTTGGAGACTGTGTGTTTGTGGTGACCGGTCCCGACTCGAGTCAGTTACGAGTATTATCCAGAGTCTGCAAAGAGTTAGTCCCTTTTCGTTTTCAGGCTCAGCAAACAAAAAGCAATCATGGTGAATAAAGTGTAATTCTGAAGTTCGTAAACGGACTTTCGGCATGGTTCTTGCTGGAGAGCTCCAGTAGCTCATTTGCAAGCAGGCAGGGGTGAGCAAACCGCAGTTATATCAGCGAGCGAAGCCAGAGAGGAGAGCAAGAGATAACCTGATCGACAAGCCTGGGCGAGACCAAAAAGGAGCATGCACTAGTCGTCAAGCGGGTGGTTGCCATCTCATGGACAACAAACGTCACTCATCTACCCAAAAACAAGTTAAACGACGGATCAGGGTTAGCTACGAAGCATCAGTCTACTTTTGACCACTATCTTCGACAAAATTTTGGAATTTGGGGCCCCTCATCTTAAAAATATGCCAAAACTAACGCAAAGACAGCGCAAATCGCCACAAAGCAGTCATAAATCATAACATATGCAACAAAAAAGTGAATGGAAACACATTTTGTGGTCTTACAAATGTATTCTGCCCTTTGAAGCCACACAAAAAAGTCGTGTGTGGACATCAGATGGTGACAACGCCCCAACAGCCGAGACGGCCAGGCACTCGTCGAAAATCAAAGTGTGAGACATTTTGAGCCACGGTGCGCTCCTTCAGCTTCACGTGATGCCCCAAAGACGACCGTTAACACAGATTGCTACTGCGGTAATATACAAGCATTACAAAAACTGGTTGTCGTGAACTGAATGGCCATAAACGGGTTTGTTCTAGAAACACAATATGTTGGAAGCCAAAGGTCACGCCATGCTCAGGCATGGAGGCTCTCCACTTCAGATGTCAAAAAAAAAAACAGCGCAACAGTGGTGTAAGCAGAAGTTTTGGTTTTGGGAGAGAATGCCTTATGGCCTAGGGACAGTTTGGATGCAAATTTAATCGAAAATATTTATAGTATCCACCGGCAAGAGGTCAATGAAAGCCGTCTTACAACCAGTTTCGGGAGACCCGTAAAACGACTGAGGCCAGCATCGTCTGGCATTTAGCTTCAACTGTCGGCTCATGATGTAGCTAGCGTGTCTATTGCATGTGCCATTTCAAAGCTACCCTTACTGGCTATATCGGACGATAAAAAGATAAAGTGCAATTATTTTTTTCCCTTATCTTATGCGCTGATTAACAGTGTTCGGTCAATTCTGGGACACGCTGCCTACCGTAGTTTCGTGCAACTTTGGCCACCAAGGGCAACTTTGGCCAGTCCTGAAAAACTGATTTGTTTTGCTGTAACGTTTATTTTTATACTTACCCCTAAGTGTAAAAAGTTACAGCAAAACAAATCAGTTTTTTCAGGAATGGACCGAAGTTGCCATTGGTGGTCAAAGTTGCACGAAACTACGGTAGCTGTAGATGGCTTTATGTGACGTTACGTGGCTACATATGACGCAGGGAGCAATTTATTCTATTGGAGAACATTCCAACCAGGCGATGATAGGTGTATTTGTGGAAGAGCATCCTCTTTTGTTGTGAAGACAAAGCATCCCGGCCGGTTTATAGAATTACCCCCGTCCGTCCCGCCTTTGACCGGGGTGTCGGTGTGAACCCCTGGTCGGTCACTGTGCCTCCCACCTCCTCGCCTTTGGCCGGGATGTCGGTGTGACCCCCTGGTCGGTCTCTGTGCGTCTCTCGACCTCCCCGCCTTTGGCCGGGGTGTCGGTCTGACCCCCTGGTCGGTCACTGTGCCCTCTGGCCGTGATGGGACGCCGGCAGGGAGCGCGGCGCGGCCGGCCGGCCACGTCCCGCTGACTCCCCACCAAACTCCCCCACCGAACTCCCCCACCTAACTCCCCACTAACTCCCGTGCTGTCGGCTTGTTACAGATAAACGGCGTGCGCTACTTCCGACCTCAGGCGTAACGGGCGCACACACCGTCCTCCGGACAGGACAGGACAGTCACTGGGCCGCGGTCTGTCCTGAGGACCCTGAGGACTGTCCCTGACCCGCAGTCAGGACAGGACAGGACAGGACAGGACAGGACTGTACAATCAGCCCGGCCCGTCACCACCGGTCCGGCGGCGACACTGGGCCTCTGAGGCGACTCCGGCGCGTCCCCACCACTGGCCCGGAGGGACGTCTGCGTCAGCTGACTGCGTCACCGGGACCGGGACGGGACGGGACGGGACGGGCGGCCACTCGGGGCCAGCCGCCGCGATCGAGCTTCAGCCGGCGGCCAGCGCAGCGGCGCCGCCCGGCGTTTCTGTAGCGAGCGAGTCAGCGCGGCGGTACGGTAGGTCTGTGATTATTGTGACCCGGCGGGTCTGTATAGGGGGCGCTGGGCGGCAGTATAGGGGGAGGGCCGGGAGCCAGTCTGTATAGGGGGCGCTGGGCGGCAGTATAGGGGGAGGGCCGGGAGCCAGTCTGTTTAGGGGTCACTGGGACGGCCGGTATAATTGGAGGTTGGTGGCCGACTGAATCAGTCTGGCGCCGAGTGACCTGCGTGAGCCGCCGGGTCGCCCCCCCCCTCCCCCTCCCCTCCTCTGTGGGGCGGCCGGCGCGGCGGCTACTGGTGCAAGGCAACCACCGAGCGCCCTGCACTGCGCGCCGGCCCGGCCCGGCCCGGACGGGGGGGTTTTATACGTGCGGCTCGTGCGGCCAGTCTCCCGTGGTATACCCCGCCTTAGATAGCGCGCCCGTAGCGCTGGTGCTGATTGCCACCACCCCCCCCCCCCTCCCCAATATATAATTCGGCGGCGCGCCGACTGTATACGAATGGTTCGCCTCGCGACTGTGGCGCCCCTAGCGGCCGGCGCCCGCACTAGCTCCATTGGCAGGCCTTACTCGATAGAGTGTTGTTATTAGCGAGTGTTGTGTGGGCTAGGGGGCGCGCGAGTCGCCCGTGATTTCATAAATACAACTGTATCCTGTGTATCCACACAGCTGCGTTTGGTCGGTCTGCGGACGAGACAGCTCGGTATATGTATACGGGTCTGCGGGAGAGCGAGGGTCACACCAGTCCTGGATGGGGTCCATGTGAGGGCGAGGGTCACACCAGTCCTGAATGGAGTCCATGTGAGGGCGGGGGCCGGGCCCTGGACGGGGTCCATGTGAGGGCGAGGGCCGGGCCCTGAATGGGGTCCATGTGAGGGCGGGGGCCGGGCCCTGAATGGGGTCCATGTGAGGGCGGGGGCCGGGCCCTGAATGGGGTCCATGTGAAGGCGGGGGCCGGGCCCTGGACAGAGTCCGGAGCTGACCGGGTCAACTTGGCAATGGGCTCCTGGAGCGGTGGACTTCGAGACGGGCTCCACAGTACGCTGACGCCGGAGTACCCGGGCGAGACGGGCTCCACAGCACGCTGACGCCGGAGTACCCGGGCGAGACGGGCTCCACAGTACGCTGACGCCGGAGTACCCGGGCGAGACGGGCTCCACAGCACGCTGACGCCGGAGTACCCGGGCGAGACGGGCTCCACAGCACGCTGACGCCGGAGTAGCCGGGCGGCCGGGGGCAAGACCCACAGACGTATGTACTATTGAGCGCAGAATCCGCGCTCATACCGGGACCGAAGCGGGACAGGTCTGGTGTATCAGAGAGTGTACCGATAGTGTGCTGCGGAACAGTATTCCATCCAGGCGGCTGCTGTCTGGTGAACTTGGGTCAGCCGCCACACGGAAGGCAGCCGCCCCGGCCTCCCTCCCCCCGAGTGGGGGAGGGAGGCCGGGGAAGGGGAGCGATTCATGCAGTCGCAGCCCGCCCGGAGTTAGTGCGGCAGTGTGTACTGTGTATATTGGGATTATTTCTCCAGCAAAGTTTTGGGTTTGCTTGAAGTCCACTGATCACGGTGGCTGTTTGCGGGGAGCGGGCCCGGGCGGTGTCAGCAGATAGCTGTTCGCCTACACAGGCAGGCCACAGACATGGTGAAACGGTGTATTACTGTAACATGGCCGACCAGCCGGGGAAAGACCCCTTTCTGTAGGAATGCGATTGAAGAGGCTTCTGTGTTTTAAGGTGTGCCGTTACGTAGTTTCGGATCGTCCTTAAATTCCTCGCCCTCTTTGCTCTCACCGCAACGTTTTATAGAAAAACTCCTGATGTTTTTGGCCTTGCTCCTTGCTCTTAACCTTGCTCTTCCAGACCATGAGCACACTTTTTATTTGCTATAAATGGAAGTTTGCCATGTTTCTCAAAAATGTTCATCTCACATAAAAAAAATCCGTTCCTATCAAATAAGTACCGGAAGCACAAATCTCACCAGAAGTCTGAGCCGAACTATAAGCGAAAATGCCACAACATCCCTATGGCCACCGCCATTCTGTCTGAACTAGACTTTTTGTTTCTCCAAACTATATGGTAACATAACGTCAATGTGGCATAACAATTCACATTTATTGGGCATGCGTCACGAATGCGTGCCCCTCGGTATTACCGCTATGAAAGTTGCCCGAATCGGCGCTTAAGAACTTTGCAATTTAAAAATTTAACCCTCGCCCGTGGACGGCATTTCGTCATCCTTTCCAGTGGAGGGGGGGGGGGGGGGGTACGACCCCTTCTGCCGTTTCGAAACGCGTCGTCGTAGAGCTTAGCGGAAAAACAGCGTATTGCTCTCGACGAGAGCTCGCGATTGTGCATATCACTTTTGACCATAGGTCAATATTTGACCTAGGTTTGGCAGGTTAAAGGTCAAAGCTCGGGAAAATCGGTATTTTTTAACTTTGCGCGCCTGTAGCGTCGCCGCTATGGCAGATATCGTCATAAAATTTTCACCATCGTATTTCTGGATGAATTTGGTGCATTTTGGTGTATAGTTTGTCACATTTTACGCGATAACTTCCGGGGCAGAGCGCCCGGTAGCCGGCGGGGTCGCGTTCGCGCCCCGGGTGGTCGAAAATGCCGTCTGACAGTTGGGATCGGAAATGTGATCTAACCTGTCGGCGACTTCTCCTTGATCCTGAGACGCTCAATAAACCAAGTGCCCGAGCTTTATTTGGCCGTCAGATTCGAATTCAGGGCCAAAAATTACCGCCGGAAAGCCAAACTTCAAGAGGTCACCAGAGGTCACTGACCTGAACTAGACCTGACCTTTACCCTACATAGGTCAATGGAGGGTGTGTCAGTGCCAGGTCAGTCACTTTTGACCCAAACAATGCCAAAGTGTAACCGATATCATCGTTAAAAGCACGAAAAACTACGATTTCGTTCAAAATCGGCCTGACCTTGTTACCTTGGTGACGTCATAGCTCTGTCACCTGACCTGACCCGGTCATTTTTTCGCCAAAAGTTGCGCAAAGGATGGTCTACCTAGTGCGCCTTTTTTCGCTATTCGTGAAAAAAACCTCAGGAGGGTGCGGCCCTTTCCACGGGCAACAATTAAAATAAATATCACATAGTGCACCAATCTTCCTTTTCATCTTTTGCAGAACCGTTTTAGGAATACTCAATGCAAAAGATGTCGAAGCCGGAACCGTAGTCGGTCGCAGTGAACAGTTTTATTAGTAGTCGGAGTCATTCAAAATTTGTCGAAGCCCTGGGTGCTGATAAAACTCTCGCTGTCAATGAATTAGAGTCGACTAATTCATAGTTAGAAGAAATGACTGCAATAGAGGAATGACTGCATGCTAGTAGCACCTACGTCTAAAAACGAAGCTTAACAGTTTTTCAAATAATAAAATAAGACATGCCAGGAGTGTCAGCTATATATTTATTCAAGTGAAGTCCTGGGGTTTGTCGGATAAAAGGTTGAGTAATGAAGTCTATTCTCACTGCACATAATCCAGCGATGCTATATACAAGTGCTGCTGATCATAGCACTCCTAGGTCGCACTAATAGTTGAGACGTTTCAAGCCCCCTGAATATCACATCACGAAAGAAAGAAAAAATCAGGCATCAGCCTCTTGTCACTGAGTCACATTTGTACTAATATACATCTTGCACACTAATCACATGTAGGTAACATAAGTCGAATTTATATACAAAACACTGTTCTTTAACATAAGATGACAAAAAAACAGAACGGTTTAGTAGGAGGTGTGGCCGCCCGCTGCCTCGGAGCACTGCTCCAGCCGCTGCCTCATCGAGGCCACCAGGCTCCGGAAGTAGCCGGGGCGGCGGCGGAGCTCCTCCCATTTCGCCAAGACGGCGGCCCAGAGCTCGTCCTGGTTGAGCTGCCGGGCCGGCTGGCGCAGCTCCTCCTCCAGCTCATGAACCATGAGAGACCACAAATTTTCGATAGGGTTCAGGTCTGGGCTCATTGAGGGCCAGGGAATGGCACGAACCTGCGAACGAAACCATGTTTGTTAATCACTGTAACGTGATATAGGTTGACACATCCATAGAGATCTTATATACATAAGATAAGATATGTATATAAGATCTCTATGGACACATCGGTCATGACTATGAATTGTAAGGCATCTTAAGAACTTTTTAAATAATTGTTTAAGTTATCTAAATAAGTTTATAACAGGCGGGGACGAGGCGACCAGGGGCAAAGCGGCCTCCCGCACATAGCCGTAGGCCTCGCCTCCTCTAATTGGGATGCATTGCTGTTGGGGTAAAAATGAATAAACGGATAAATAAATAAACAGCATCTCAAGCTTTTTTTAATAATGCCTAATTTAATTTAATTTAAATTTAATTTTAATTTAATTTTAATTTTAATTTTAATTTTTAAATATTTGTACAGCATTAGTTTTGGTAATTATCGAGGAAAAAAGGTCATGTTTTACATTTTCTACTATTTATAAACATGTTCCTCGTACAAGCACTAACCTAATTAAATAGTTTAACACGTTTAATCAATTAGACGTGCTGTTAAATCGACATATTATCATTATATGCTGGCCCGATTAGTCATTACGGCCCGATATTATCATTATGCTGGCCCGATTAGTCATCTGATACTACACGCTCGTCTTGACCTAGAAATGCAGAGACAACAGCGACAAATAATAAAAGAAAAGTACGAACCTCCACCATGCGCCTGTCTTCCTCCTCCGTCGTCTTCCGTTTCCTTCCACACTTATCATAGCGCGCTTTCAAACCCCTTTCCCCTTCCTGCTCATAACGGTGTTTCCACCGTCTGGCAGTAGTTAGAGCTACACCGAGAATCTCTGCCGCCTGCTTGACAGAGTGACCTTGAGCAAAAAGCAAGATGAGCCTGCCCTTGTCAAGATTACTGAGGTGTGTCATCACGCTCACGTTGACGTCTAGCCGCACACACTCCACGTGGGCTGCGGCCGCATACTGAATGGCTCTCCTTCCCCGGCTTTCCGCCCCACTCGGAACAGAAACAGCCAGGTCATGTCATTCCGTGGCCCTCAAAGGATACTGTGCCGCATCACACTAATCGGTACACTCTCTGACACACCAGGCCTGCCCCGCCGTGGCCCAGCCTCGGTCCCGGTATGAGCGCGGATTCTGCGCTCAATAGTACAGACTGCTGTATGTACATCTGTACTGCTGACGGAGTGCGGCTCTGCCGCCGACCGGCAGTGTGTGCCAGTCGGGGTCTGTCGACAGCGAATAGGTCTCAGTTGGCCGGCGAGCAGTTGTCCAACTCACAACAAGATATCAATTCTACGACATTTCTGCTGAAGCTATCACTATAGACAATTTTTGCCAGCATCAAATCGTGTGAGGTAGGGTCCCACGAGTTCGATGAAGACTCGACTATGTAGACTAGCTTGAAGAAGCTCGTCAAACTGATTGGTAGATATCGAAATGGAATGGAGAGAGGAACATCACAGGTCCGAGAGGCCCCAGTAAGTGGCAGACTAGCTGTACCCAAATTAGGCATCCGTGGGGACCTAATAAATCCGGACGCAGGGAGAGCCCTGCTGGGTCCCGCCCTATTCCGAGCTCCTCAGGGTGCGGGCGCCGCGGCAGGCCTCACGGGTCAGCCACAGCTGACCTCGGACAGCCGGCAGAGCCAGACGCCGCGCACACTGGGCCGGGGGCCCGGAAAAGTGCTAGAAATTATCTGTGATTGAGTTTTTGATCTCAGTGATAAGCAAACATGCTAAAAACGAAGTGGTGCTGCTTAACCCTCGCCGAACCTATTGTCGGACCCCCCCCCCCCCCACCCCCTCGGTCGGCCGAGGGGGAGGGTTGGTACGACCCCTTTTCGCCGTTTCGCCCCTAATGGAGCTAGAGCCTCGCGGAAAAACAAGCGTGTGCGCCGTTTCAAGACGGAACGATTGATACCCGATGTTAAGGTCCCAGGTCAACCGGTAACCTCTGAGGTGAAGTCAAAAAGCCCAAGATAGGGTTTGGTTTTTGGTAAATAATTTCGCAAAAATGGCCGCAGAGCAGCGATTTTGGAACCATCGTGTTCGCCTGGCTCAGGCGCGTCGAATGGTATACTTTTTGTCCGGGTGAGGTCAACTTAACCCGCGAGTTGCTGGGGGGGGGGCGTTAAACGCCCCCACTTTCTTCGCCGGGCCATAGCATAAAAACGGCGCGCCGCAGGCGCGCCAAATTTTGGGTACCTGTAGAGAATTGATTGAAGTTTATTGTGACAAAGTTTCAAAAAAAAAAATCGATCGGAAAATTTTTGAGATATCGAGGTTTTAGTGACGTCATGATTTCTGAGTTTTCGACCAAAAACGGCATATGTTCAAAAAATCATATAAAATCACAGAATAGACATACAGACATTCCGTAAACGCCATTAGACTGCCAATACCATGAACAATCAAATGGTTATCTTGGATTATTGATTATCGTTCCGCATTTTCCAAAATCTTAAACTGAACCTCGGCAATTTCTCGTGACTACTTCACCACCATGATACATGCATTTTTAAATTTAACTTTTTGAGCCAAACACGTACACATATGATAAAATGAATGTCACCATCGTGTTCTACGCCCAAATTACCCATAAAACATGTGTCACAGGCTGCGAATATCAGTTTTGATTTTCAGGGAACTTTGCCTACCCGGTTGACCTGACCTTGACCCTGACCTATGCTTGACTGACCTCTACATGGAGCTGACACTCTTGTAGGCCTTATATGATGGATTGTGCACCGTTTTGACAGAGTTTATGACGAGAGGCGCCAATTGCGAAGTCCTGAAGTCCATGCTACTGAAAGCCCGATTTCAGGTGTTTGACCTGACCTTGACCCCACCTGTGACCTCAAAATTCAACTTTAAAGTACTCATCTGAAGCGTCTCGTCGCGTTCTTTCGTTTGCCGCCTCGTGCGTTTCGCTGCGCCTATTGGTTCTCGAGTTATCGGCTGGGGGCGTTTAACGCCCCCCCCCCCCCAGCAAACGGTGGGTGGCGAAATACCCCAGCAACTGCCGGGTTAAGGTGTTGACCTCGAGTCAAGGTCAGGTCAGAGCCCATCAGGCCACGAACTTAATCGAAGGAAGTCGTATTGCATATCATTCGATTCGGGAGGTCTTTCCGAGTCCATTGGTGGCTTTCCCGAGTCGCTGGCTCAATTTGATCATGAGTTATTGACGAGAAACTCCTATGACCGTAGTGACGTCATAAATGACGGCACGGAATGTCAAAAATGCAAAAGTAAAGCATCGGATCTTGCAAGGAGTGCATGAAATCACGATTCCGTGTACTTGAGATAGTTTTGAGATCATTCCATGCGCAAAAACAACAGTTTCCTTATTTCCCCATTTACTTTTAATGGTGAGGTCACTTGACCTCGAAGAGTAGCAGGCATTAGCAAAAATTGCGAGTAGGGCATTACAGAAAGATGATTAGTGGTTTGTATGGCATGGTCATTTTTAGCGGCTCGAAATAACATTTCTCAAAAAGTCTAACTAAAGAGCAAGTTGTTTTTTATTATCACTGACTTGTGTTTGGGGGTTAATAATGACTGAGTTTTTTAGTTTGGCCCAAAATGTTTGACAGCATTGTGTGCGTTGATCAATTCTGAGCTCAGGGACATATATTTTATTCAGATTATACGCGTTTGTTTTTCACAACTTCCAGCGCTCTAAAGAGCGCCGGGCCTTCAGTAGAGCGGCGAGGTGACAATTGCCCCTACATCATGTGGTTTACTGGCGCATATCTTGAAAAGTAGCAGGGAAAAGCAGCGAAGCACCTATATGGAACGAAAGATGAGTAATCAGAGACTAGTATAAAATGTTCATTTTTAGCTGCTCGAAATCACATTTTTATAAAAGTCTAATTAACCCGCGCCCGGCTAGGGGTCCTGGATTTCCACGCCCTGCTGGGGGGGGTGTCTGAACACCCCCCCCCCTTCTAACTCGGCTCCTGGGCCACGTAGCGATACGCGGAAGGCGGCGGTAGAAAGAGCGTCAAAAGTAATGATGAAATTAATTCGGTAAATTTTTTGGTCAGGTCAAAGGTCAGGTCACCAGAGGTCATTGAAGGCAAAATTTCGCAGATTTCCAGGTCGAATGTCGACAATTTCCAAGATGCCAACGCATAACTCGGGAACCAATAGAGCTGCAGCGCCGCGAAAAGCGCATTCGATAGCCCTATTAACGCCCTTTCTGAGTAATTCTCTCAGATTTAACCTAACGTCAACGGTTTTGCCTGCAGGGGGCAAAAACTGCAAAAATAACCGATTTTTTTTTCGGAAACAGTTCTTCTGCAATAACTTTTGACCCAAGCCTTGCACGAGCTTACTTTTACCGGCATCGTGTTCCTCTCGTCAAGACGCATCGAATGAACTATAACTTGACCTTGAAAAGTGAACTTGAAAATTTGACCTCAGGTCAAGGTCATGACCTGACCTGAAAGGGTCATGTTGCATATCAGTCGATCCGTATCGTCGAGCTGAACACATCTAATGCGTTTTCATCGCTCTGGCATGCCTCTATCAAAAGTTATTTGTGAAAAACTGTTAGATACCATTCGTGACCTAAGATGACCTCAGGGCATAAACAGGGGTCGCGGACACCATTTTCATGTTCAGTGTGTCTAAACCACTTGTAATCCAGTGCTTGGGAGTGTTTATAATGTCTTTCGTCCAAAAGAGGCGCATTTCAATTTTCTCCCATTGGTAATAAGAAACCGTAGCCTCATAATAAGGTTCAATATATTGCCGAATATAATTATAACAAAGTGAGACGACAGTTTCGGGCGTAGCCCATTATCAAGTCTTGATAATGTCTATCAAGACTTGATAGACATTATCAGAATCAGAATCAGAATCAGTTTATTCGAAAAAGGTCCGCGTAAAACGGGGCTTTTCACTTTCTCACGTCAATCAGTAAATCAATGGGGAATGTTACTGGGACATCAGACATAATTAAAATCGCACATCAATCACGCAAACACTCACATAATACCTAATACAACACATGACTAAGTAAAAGGGGGGGACTCAGTTTGATGCCTGTGAGAATGCCACAATTCAAGATTGGCGACGAACGACTGACACTCGCAGAGCATCATCCATCATCAGCTCCCAGCGCCGTCTTAACTTTAACGCGGAAACTACGATCTGCAGGATCCAGTCGGTGCCTATTCAGCAGCGAAACGCCTCGGTAACACAGTCGTTGCCGACCCGTCTCGGTGCGTATGCGCGGCAACGTCCTGTTTACGGCTCGACGTGTGTTGTGATCGTGGATCTCGTCTGCTTGCGAACCGATGGTGAGGTACAGGCCTGTGGGCTCTTCGTTCCGGATAATACGTTGCAAGGCACATATAGTGTGAAAATCGATGAGCTGCTCAGCTGTAAGCCATCCTAGAAGTTTGATTGCATCTGACACGTGGTCACTTCGCCGCCTGCCGGTGATAACACGGGCACCAAAATTTACAATTTTTTGAATCCTGTGCACTTGAGTAATTCCACACGAGCCGTAGACAGATAAACAATATCGCACGATAGACAACACAAGTGACTCAACTATGACTTTGAGTGCCTGGCCGGGTATAACATGACGAGCATGACTTAGTGCTATAAGGATACCTGAGCATTTTCTAGACATACAGTCGATGTGAGCTTGAAAATTCATTCATTATCAAGACTTGATAATAGTCTATCAAGACTTGATAATAGTCTATCAAGACTTGATAATGGGCTACGCCCGAAACTGTCGTCTCACTTTGTTATAATTATATTCGGCAATATATCTATAATGGCCGTTTTCACGACGGAACTTTCGCAGAGGAACTTATTTGATACCTAAAAAGTACCTACCCTTAGAGGCCTTAACATCCCTCAAACTGAAATATTTTATGTTCAAAATAATTTTAGAAGTTTAAATCCGGGCATTTTTTGCCCTCAAATCACTTATTTATTTACAAACACAGCAATTTTTAGTTCTAGTAGCCCACCTTTCGACTATGAGGTATTAAATCAGCGTGGCAACTTGCTCCCTCTTTAACCCTGTTTACATAGCATTTAGACATTTCCCTAGCTGGCTTAGAGATTTCACAAAACTGGCCAGTGACCTTTTGCAACTACACAAGTGACTGTATTTAATGCTACGAAGAGCGCTTTCTCGGAATTCAGGCATAATACATCAATAAATTGCAATAAATAGGTCATTTTCGGCGCGAAAAAAGGGTACTATTTTATGCGTACAAAGACTATTTGCAAGCACCATATCTGCTGCCATATCTCCCTGCACCCCTTCGTAAACACTTTGCCATATTAGCTAAATCAAGCTATATAAATCACAATATATGCAGATATTCTTTACAAAAACGAAATATAAAGCGATATATAATATAAACAAAAGAAAGATATAAAAGGCTCCAAAGAAAAACATCTGAGAAAACAAGCATTTGTCCCACCACTAATATCGAGTACTGCTGTCTCTTGGCAGACAGCTCTGCACTCTGATTGGCGGAAATCAAGGCTAGACTAGTGCTGGGCAACGAAGTTATGACCAAGTACAGCATGCTCAGGAACGATGATGACGTAGTTGGGGGTGGTAGATTTAGCGTGAAGACCCACCAACAGATGATTTCCTGTCTTATTACTGTTGGCAAAAATAGCGAAGTTGTGTTTATCAACAACAACATTAGGGGTTCTTTTCTGAAAATATAAAAGCATTCATCAGCCTTGTCTAAAAACATCAAAATATGACTTCTAAGTGGATCACCTGAGCCGCCACAAAATAGCTTGAACGCCGTGGCTCCCTAATGACGTCATTTTCTGATGAGCAAATCAGCGCCGAGCAAGGCTTACTCTGATTGGTTAGAGAAATATCGAGAGTTTTATGTTGAGGGGAACGGAGTGCACCTTTGGTTAGGAATTTTTCACGGCGGTGGTAAAATCCTCTGACTTACGCTCTGGCTTGTCTAGCAGTGCCATCTATAATAGAAGTCTTCAACTAGCAGTTTGGCACTTATAGATGACGCTACCAATCGGTTTAGGTATTTGTTTGACTTTATGAATGAGCGCAACGTGATTAAATAGGTAATTACTGACTCTGGAATCTGCTTAGAAAGTCATTTAGAGCGTATGTGATACTTGTTACCAAATATCTTACGCACTCAGTTTCTGCTTCGTGTTTTCCATGCCTTTTGAATCAATCAAGAAAATGTCACTGCTCAGAGGTTGAAGGTAAGCGGGAAAAGGGGTGTTTCATATTGATCTTTCTATAAATGAATGTAGAATAAGAATAAATGCAATCCGCTAAATATAAGCTGCAAGGAGTGCGTCGAACTCAACAATCAGCTTTATTTTCATCGCTCTCATGGAAACAACTTAGTCTTATGCTTAAATGATGGGTAAAAAACTTTGCAATATTCCACTCATATGATGCCCAAATGTACGATACACAATTCATTTGAAGCCCATGCGTCGTTTATTATCAAAACTACATAACATGAAGAGCATCATAAACTTGGCAGGCTTTTTCTATTTGGTGGCCAGAACTCCATTACCACATTTCTGGATTTTGTATTTGCTGCGCAGCATTTGTCGACATGGCGGAGGCCGAACACCTGAAAGTAGATCGAGCTGGCATGTGAATCTGGCAACTCCTATGTAAACGGGGCTTTTGCTCCCTCGGGTATCTAATTCCGGAATTCTTAAAAACAAGGAAAGTATATATCGAGTTCTCTTTTATACCTATTCAGTTATGTTTTAATGGTGATTAAAATATGCCAAATTTTTTAATTACATTTCATATAAGAAAACACGCAAAACAATGAAACAAAAATAACTACGGCAGATAATTACCTTCAGGTATCTAATTCCGACCAATCAGCACCTCAGTAGGCTATGACGTCATACAAGAATGGTGGTGATGGCCGTTTGCAGTCCCGGCCGGTAGGTCACGTGACCGCCGGGCGCCTCGGGTCACGCGGCGGTCGGGAGTCGGACGCGGGGCGTGGTCGCGGGCGGACGCGCGGGGCATCATGCTTTGCTTTGCTTTGCTTGCTTTGTCAACTTCATATAACTTACTATCGCATTCGTGTGAAAGCCAAACACTGCTCAGTGCCCTTAGAAATTGAGTTTTGGAAAGCTCAAGTCCCTATAGCTCCTCAGGTCGGCAACAGTTGAAGCCTCATCTGAACCCATGTGAAAAAACGAGGGTAAGGAACCTTGTGTTGCTTTTTCTTTTACCGTCATAATTATTTCAAACCATCACAATTTTGAGTTGCCACATTGTCTGCTTCACTACATTCGTGTAAAACTTGGGTGAAGGCTGGTGGCTCAAAGAAAGGTGAAGATATTTCTTTAAGTGCCTAATCCGTGAAATTGAAATATCCCGGCTTTACAAATCTACACTTTTCATTTTCTCCACGATACATTTTTTAAAATTGTTTAAATTTTATCTACATTTGTTAAAATCGGGGCTTTGGTTTTGTGTAAACTAGATCATAAAGTTTACTATAGTTTTGTGTAACCTGATGGCTGAAGAAAATAGTAATTTTGCTAAAATGATGTGCGGAAATTTGTTGCTTTCCAAATCAAATTACTCATACCTCAGTAGGCGGAACTATGGTCAAGCGTACCCATTTTCGGGAACGCATTTTCGTTCCCATGTTTGGGAACGATAAACCCAAATATGGGAACGCCATGTAGGCATTATTTAAAACAAGAAAAAGAACTGTTAAATGACGTCCAAAAAATATAAAACGATCGTGAACCGCCTGATAGTTGTCTCAATATTGTTGGGAAAGAGTTTGATATTGTAAGGCCCATCGTAGTTTCAAATCGTTCCCCTATTTCTAAAGCAGTCCATCATCCGGGCCGCGAGCCCAAATTTGGGAACGCTCTCGTACACTGGCGCTGCAAGCGTTCCTTATTATGGGAACGGCGTACCCAAAATTGGGAACGATTTCACCGACGCCTTTCAGGGGCTCTTTTCATTAACAAGCATCACGTCCAACGCCGCAAATTATTGTTAACGCAACAATCATCAGATGACCTTTCCGGCAAGACCGTTGCATGTTTCGCCCGGTCTTCTGCGCTTTTATTCCCGTCGATCTCGCAGCGGGCACGCCCCCTCTGCAGGATTACGTAATCCACAACGCTCAGCGATGTTCAACAAGGTCTTCCATACCTATATCCACCGTCCGCGCCGAGGGTGGAGACATGTCAAGCACCTGTCTGCTAATCACCGAGAGTTGACGAGCACAAGAAGTATCCAAAAATGGGAACGCTGAATATGTTACACCCTCAAAACACCTAGTCCCAATGAAAATCTAGTTTTTTCCTTTCTTAATGAGTGTAAGTGGCAAAAGGCCTGGTAGGATGGGCACGAGGAAGGATCGAAATCAGCATAAAAAATTATAAATAAGCCACACAGAGCGACCTATATCAGAGAAAATCCCCCCAAACGATCATGCTTAGAAACGCCGAAGACAAAAACCACGCTCATGACGCTGCTTATAAAACAACGCTAAACAGCTAGCATCCAAATAAAATATGTCTTTCAGGGCTGATAAAATACAGCTGAATGATTTTAAACCACTGAAACTGAGTTTACAACAGTAGTTCGGTAAAATCACTGACGTTCCACGCGGTCGATCGCCCCGACACCAAAAGTCAACAATATTACCTCGGGACTGTCCGCGTGTTCGCTTGCATATGTCAGCATCTGGTGTCGCTAGAATGAAACTTCATAACCAGGCGAAAATTATTATACTTGACCTCAAAATGTAAAAAATGCTTCATTTTCCTTAAAATTGCATGTTAAATGTCGTATAACCCATATTTCCACCATTCTGTCATTTTTAAAAAATCATTAAAAATATCATTCCACGGTCAATTTCCTTGTTCCACGGTCAGATTAAAGATAACTTTATGGAGATTTAGTAGATACTTAAATCAGCGTGCACTTTTTTGAGACGTGATGCACTTTTGAGTTTTAGTGGGCGAACGGCCGAAAAACTGCCTTCCGTTCTCATAAATGGGAACGCCCGTTCCCATATTTGGGAACTCCGTTCCCAAAAATGGGAACGTTCCTATATTTGGGTACTCATGACCATAGTTCCGCCTACTGACCTATATTATATTTCATTCAAAATTAGGAGGTATTATTACTGTTTTTTCTTGTAACATGAACTGAGTTTGGGTACGGTGCTCCGGAAACGTTGTGGAACTTTAAGCTAGCTAGAGCAGTTTCCATAAAAATTGTTTAGATAGTTGACATGGCTTGTTGACAACTCTTGCTGTTTCTAAAAAAGTGAAAAAATATTTTCCTGCATTAAGCACACAAGGCATGTTATTCTCATAAGCTATCGAATGTGTGTGTGTGTTTTTTAAGCTGTTTTTTTAAGCTTTTAAGCTGTAACTTCAGTTACTTCACTTTAGAACATATTGCCCAGAATGCGTCACTGATCATGAGCTGGTATATCATATCATATGTAGCAAATACATAAATGAGAATAGTGTGTCATGAATTTTTGTGCATGCTTCTGGATCATCTGTAATTACATCAAAGGCTCGGCTCAAGAGTGTCCTGCCGACCAGCTTATGCCCAACCCTTTCTGTCCGCAGAACGTCGCCTGCGACTCCCGCACGCCGTTTGCCCCGGCCGTCCGTACTGGTCTTCGCGCTGCGAGCCGCGCTGGAGTTCGCGGCGGCGTCGTGGAGCTCCCATCGGGACGGCGTGTGATGCCCGCGTCGAGCTTATAAGCCGTGAGCTTCGATTGGCGGCTCACGCGGTCACCAGCTGTATGTACAGCCTCGGCCCCGACGACCCCGCTAATGGCCGAGACCGGCATACCCCCGGCATGGGTTCGCTGTCCGGCGCAGCGCTGGCCGCCCGCATGCTATGCTACTTTTGGCTGTATCGCTGCCCAGCGGGAGGGCGCTCCACGCTGCGGAAGAGGTACACGTTGCGACCCGACTGAGGACTGCAACCGGATGGTGACACGTCGGCCTCTGCGCCCTGGCCGGGGCAGGCGTGACCGACGTCACAGTGGAGGAACGCCCAAACAAGACCAGCCCACCGTCGGAGCAGCATGGAAATATCATGTTCTGCCTGGACGTCGGACCCGGCGGCCGCAGTGCACCTGCACACGTGCGGAGAGGGGCGCTGGAGGCTACTCTGGAGCTTCTGCCATTCCGCGGCGCGACTGCTGGCAAAACGGCGGCGATTGAGGCGGTTGGGAACAGCTGCAGCAATGGTGATGGCGGTGATGGCGACATGGCGGTTTCGGACTTCATCTCAGCGCGGCCGCCGCCCAGGCGCCGCTGCGCCCGGCTGCTCAGCCACCTACCGGATGGCGGGGTGGCCCTTACGGCCCTCACGCCCGTTCGGTCTGCGGCCACGTTGTGGGGTGGCGGTCGCGGGGTTAGCGGCGTTGGACTTCGTCCTTTATCCAGACTGCACCGTACCATCTGAACGGATGGATCTGCCAAGAAAGATGACATCCAAGGCGGCTATGAGGCGATCACAAAGCTTCACCAAGAGCTTCTCCTTCATGGGGCCGGCCGGCCGTTGTCGCAACACCGGCTGCCGAGTGCCAACAGCTGCGTGCGCTGGCGCCGACGCGTTGTGGGCCGCGCTGCTGACGCCCAAGCTGCGATTTCAACCATCTATGAATAAGTGGCAGCGGTGGCGGCTTGTCAGTTGTTAACGTTGCGAATAGCCCGCGTTGGAATCGCATGGTTGGGAACACAACGCAAGTAAAAATGGGCTTCCTTGATGAACCTACTTTTTAAGCATTGTAGCCTTTGTAATTTTGGATGTTTTGCTGTAGAGATTATTTTCTACATATATACTATATAGGCACTCACGTGCTTTAAATCGCGCAATGCAATTGAACCATGGTAAAGACAATGATAAATGAACTGAGAGCTGACATGCCCCATGCTTTGTGTGTGTATGTGTGTGTGTGTGTGTGTGTTTTTTTTTTTTTGGCGAGTCGATAAAAGTGGTTTTGGACACTGGATGAGTTTTTAGGGGTGTGGTGAGGGGGGATGTAATTCCACAGACCTTCTGTCAGATTCACTAATGCAGTAGGTCTGTGCGGTGTTAAGTTATCGGAGCATTCTTTGAAAGTCGTGAATAGGGCCACCGAGTACCTAAAGCCGTGATATTCCCCCACAAAAACTTCTTTTAAATAACCGGGGATAGGTACATGAGCAGAGTAAATGCTATTACGAACGCCTATCACAATCCTGGGCCCTGTTTCACCGGTGATAGCAGCACGCCGATTTTACGCCTTGTCAAATTGGGTTTCCATGGAGACATCAACAGGTCCATTGCTCCAACACTACTACAAGTGTGACGTCAGCTCGCGCAATTTGATAGCAGCGTGGTAGCAGCAGCCCGTGAAACACCGCCCTGAGCGAATAGGAAAATCCATAGATGGAGAATTGTGCCGCGCTACGGGTGCTCGGGCGCAGCCAATCCACCGTTACCCCAGCGGTGACCTTGACCCGCATCGTCTGTCTCGGCTCCAAAGCCAAACCGGCGTGGAATTGGGAGCGTTCGAGCACTCATGGTCCAGCGCAATTCTCCACCTAAATCCATTCCTGATACACATTTGCTTGCTCATAGTCATGTAACCCCGGTAAATTCACCCAACTTTCATATTGGTCGCTCCATAGACAGATGGCCACAGAGATCAACTTAAAAGGCCATTGTTGCATTCATTTAGTGTCAGGGGAGAGCCGTGACAGGCCACAAGTCGCGTGACATCATACGTGTAACGACCAATGACGTCGGCCTGCAAAACCCAATGGAAGCGGCTAGCAGCGTGCAATAAAACAGGGCGCTGCTTTCTAAATGTCTGTCGTGCGCCATAAATGAATATATTCTTTGTAGCCTGGCAACTCAGTATCTTTTTTTAACTATTGTACTAGTATTTAATAATTTCATAATTTTATAATTGTGCTTACGCTTTATGTTGATATTAGTGATAAATCCTTAGATAAAGTAAATCGATGTGATATTTAATAGAAAAATAGAAAACTAACGCACCATTCATTCGAAAGCTGGGGAATCTACTAAAAAGAACTACTAAAATTCCTGAGGAACCAAAGCATCAAATGGGGATTAAATAGATGCCTGCTATTCCGTCGTGAAAACGGCCAATATGAATTATAAGTTGTCCGTGCGTGTGTCATGCCTTATGTGTCTTATTGCGCCTGAAAGGCGCCGCGTATCGGCGTGAAATTTGGCATGCCGAATCTGTGGGCGTGGGGGGCCTTTGTATTAAAAATTGGGCGTGATCGGGCCAGGGGTGCGCCGTCAGCACGCGCTCGCGTGCGCCATAGGGTTAACACGGGAAACGGTCAAATCGAAGATCGGGCGAAAACCGGCCTGCGGCGCCCACTTCCCGGGCCCAAAACTCGGCGACAGATTGTCGTAGCGAGGTGGGGTTGCCACCACTGGATAGAGGAGAGATGGGCCTAGCGTATTGATATGGTTTCATAGTATAGCAGGCGCCACGTGCAAGACAGCACCCCCGGTTGTGAAAAAATGACCGATTTCATGCATTGTGGGAAGAAAACCGATGCCGCTGGAAAACGGCTTGACGGAATGAAATCGGTGTTGTATCATTTTGCAGACAAATGTATGTGTAATCAAAGGATAGCAGATAAAAAGTGATGATCCGTAGCATTTCCTAAATAATGAAAAATTAATTTGAAAATTTATTTCGCGCGGAGCGCGATGACCTTTACAACACCAAAACGTATTGAAAACGATGATCAATCGTTATGAAACCTACATATTCGGAAAGAGCATTCTTTTCTGACCAATTTCCACCCAAAATATTATCGAAAAGTCAATAAACTTTTGTGAAAATGACTCAAGCATGCGACCGTGTTTTGATAACGTTACGCGTATTTTCCGACGAAATCGGATCGGTGGCTTCGGCAGGCAGGCCCAGGCAGGCCATTGAACCTTTGACAATAAACGGTAGCGGAAGGCACCTCTTGCCAGGGGAATTCGCCAGTAAATAAAATAAATTTATTCTTGCAATAACTCAGCCGCTACCGGGCCGATTGTGCTGAATTTTGGGTCTGTCAACGGGCACATATCGAACGACACATTACCATATGTAGGGTGCTAAATGCTAATGCACATGCACACCTGGAAAGGAGCAGTTTCCTATCTCAAGAAAGGCTGGGCCAATTTCTCTCAAACTTGGTACACACTACAGAACCCGTAAAATCAATTAAATACCATACAGTTATCGCGCAAACATGGCCATCTAGTCTATATTATGATTTATAAGTCGTCCGTCCAATCTCCATCCATCCATCCATCCGTGTGTCATGTCTTATGTGTCTTATTGCGCCTGAAAGGCGCCGCGTATCGGCGTGAAATTTGGCATGTCGAATCTGTGGGCGTGGGGGACCTCTGTATTAAAATTTGGGGGTGATCGGGCCAGGGGTGCGCCGTCAGCGCGTGAATCTCTGCCGCATGACGGGCCGCGGCCGGCACCGAGCGGAGCGCACGTGCTCTAGGCTCATTTTCTTCGCTGCCAAAACTGAACGAAAAGCATCAGAGCCGGCAGGTCATTGAACTTTGACAACGAACACCGGCGCAGGGCACTGCTCGCCAAGGGGATTCGCCAGCAAATAAAATAAATTTGTTCTTGCAATAACTCGGCCGCCACTGAGCCGATTGTGCTGAAAATTGGATTGTGGGTGGGCAGGGCACTCACCAGACGATGCATGGTCATGTGTTACAGGTGAGGTGGACTGACTGAACGTGCGCAGGTGAGGGGTCCGGTCCTATATCTAAAGAACGGCTGGGCCGATTTTGCTCAAATTTAGTACAACGTTAGGGACAATTTAGAAAGGTGGCTGGCACAAGTCATCTGGAGTCTCACCGCGTGCGCCCGTGCAGGGAGCGCTTTCATATCTCGAGAACGGCTGGGCCGATTGCGCTCAAATTTGGTAAACAGCTTCAGTCAAGTATGAGTAGTGTATCAGTAGGGTAGGGTAGAGTATGTGGAGAGTATGGTATGATCAGTGTATGGGCAGGGTAGTCTCAAATAAAGCATAACGAAGCAAAGGCAGCTAGTCTATATTATGAATTATAACATGTCTGTACGACGTGCATCCGTGTGTCATGTCTTATGTGTCTTATTGCGCCTGAAAGGCGCCGCGTATCGGCGTGAAATTTGGCATGCCGAATCTGTGGGCGTGGGCGGCCTTTGTATTAAAATTTGGGCGTGATCGGGCCAGGGGTGCGCCCTCGGCACGTGCAAAAGGGTGCGCCATAGGGTTAACACGGGAAACGGTCAAATCGAAGATCGGGCGAAAACCGGCCTGCGGCGCCCACTTCCCGGGCCCAAAACTCGGCGACAGATTGCCGTAGCGAGGTGGGGTTGCCACCACTGGATAGAGGAGAGATGGGCCTAGCGTATTGATATGGTTTCATAGTATAGCACGCGCCACGTGCAATACAGCACCCCCGGTTGTGAAAAAATGACCGATTTCATGCATTGTGGGAAGAAAACCGATGCCGCTGGAAAACGGCTTGACGGAATGAAATCGGTGTTGTATCATTTTGCAGACAAATGTATGTGTAAGCATAGGATAGCAGATAAAAAGTGATGATCCGTACCATTTCCTTAATAATGAAACATTAATTGGACAATTTGATTCGCGCGGAGTGCGATGTCCTTTACAACATCAAAACGTATTGAAAACGCTAACCAATCGCTATGAAACCTATATATTCGGAAAGAGCATTCTTTTCTGATCAATATCCACCTAAAACATTTTCGAAAAGTCAATAAACTTTTGTGAAAATGACTCAAACAGACGACCGTGTTTTGTTAACGTTACACGTATTTTCCGACGAAATCGGATCGGTGGCTTCGGCAGGCAGGCCATTCAACTTTTGACAATAGCATAGCAAAGCATGGGCTGCAATGCACCACCCGCAAAGGGGAATTCCAAACACTGAAAATAAACGCCTACCAGTAAAAAGCACATTATTGTACTAGGAATAACTCAGCTACTACAGGGCCGATTGCGCTGAAACTTGGACTGTGGGTGGAGGGGGCACTCACCTGGCGATGCATGGTCGTTTGTCACAGGCAGGGTGGATCAATTGCACGTGCGCACGTGAGGGGTCCACTTATACATCTCAAGAACGGCTGGCCGATTTCGCTCAAATTTTGTACACTGTTGGGGACAATTTAGAAAGGTGGCTGGCACAAGTCATCTGGAGGCTCAGCTAGCGCGTGCGCACGTGCAATGGGCCAGTTTTATATCTCAAGAACGGCTGGGCCGATTGCGCTCAAATTTGGTACGTTACTTTAATCGAGTATGATAAGGGTAACTATGTGCTATTAATAAGGTAGGGTATGGGTAGGTTAGGGTAGGGTAGGGTAGGGTGGTTTTGAGTTCGATAAAGGCAAACCATGAGAAGGCTCTTACAAACCGCAACCAGCGCCAGCATACCATGCCGTTCAAAGAAATATCCACCTCCCACAAAATAAGACAAATAAAAATCAAAAGTTCGGCCACACCCAAACTAATGCCCCCTCAAACGCTTCTATCAAAACGCACAGTTATAGCGCAAAACATGGCCATCTAGTCTATATTATGAATTATAAGTTGTCTGTACGATCTCCATCCGTGTGTCATGACTTATGTGTCTTATTGCGCCTGAAAGGCGCCGCGTATCGACGTGAAATTTGGCATGCCGAATCTGTGGGCGTGGGCGGCCTTTGTATTAAAATTTGGGCGTGATCGGACCAGGGGTGCGCCGTCGGCACGTGCAAAAGGGCGCTCTCATAGGGATAGCATGGTGTCGGCGAGAGCGGCGGTCGGCCGAAAATCGGGCCGACACGGCTCGCTTTCCGGCTTGATATCTCGGCAATGGGTGGACGCAGCGAAAAGCGGTTGCCACCAATGGATAGAGGAGAGATGGAACTACCGTATTGATATGGTTTCATAGTATAGCACGCGTCACGTGCAAGGCAGCACCCCCAGTTGTGAAAAAATGACCGATTTCGTGCATTGTGGGAAGAAAATCGATGCCGCTGGAAAACGGCTTGACGGAATTAAATCGGTGTTGTATCATATTGCAGACAAATGTACGTGTAATCAGAGGAAAGCAAATAAAGGGCGATGATCGGTACCATTTCCTTAATAATGAAACTTTAATTCGAAAATTTAATTCGCGCGGAGCGCAATGTCCTTTACAACATCAAAACGTATTGAAAACGCTGACCAACGGCTATGAAACCTACATATTCGGAAAGAGCATTCTTTTCTGACCAATATCCACCCAAAATATTATCGAAAAGTCAATAAACTTTTGTGAAAATGACTCAAACAGACGACCGTGTTTTGTTAACGTTACGGGTATTTTTCGACAAAATCGAATCGGTGGCTTCGGCAGGCAGGCCATTCAACTTTTGACAATAGCTAGCAAAGCATGGGCTGCAATGCACCACCCGCAAAGGGGAATTCCAAACACTGAAAATAAACGCCTACCAGTAAACAGCACATTATTGTACTAGGAATAACTCAGCTATTACTGGGCCGATTGCGATGAAACTTGGACTGTGGGTGGAGGGGGCACTCACCTAGCGATGCATGGTCATTTGTGACAGGTAGGGTGGACCGATTGCACGTGCGCACGTGAGGGGACCACTTATACATCTCAAGAACGGCTTGGCCGATTTCGCTCAAATTTTGTACACTGTTGGGGATAATTTAGAAAGGTTGCTGGCTTAAGTCATCTGGAGTCTCAGTTCGCGCGTGCGCACGCACAGTTGGCCGCTTTTATATCTCAAGAACGGCTGGGCCGATTGCGCTCAAATTTGGTACATTACTTTGATCGAGTATGAGAAGGGTAACAATTTGTAGATTATGAGTAAGGTACGGTAGGGTAAGGTAGGGTAGGGTGGGTTTGAGTTCGATAAAGGCAAACCATGAGAAAGGCTCAAACAACCCGCAACCAGCACCAGCATACCATGCCGTTCAAACAAATATCCAACTCCGACAAAATAAGACAAATAAAAATCA
Source organism: Amphibalanus amphitrite (assembly GCF_019059575.1). Lineage (NCBI taxonomy): Eukaryota > Metazoa > Arthropoda > Thecostraca > Balanomorpha > Balanidae > Amphibalanus > Amphibalanus amphitrite. The sequence continues at coordinate 206,771 of NW_024882612.1, read as the reverse complement.
TAAGTTCACACACCCAAACTAATGCCCCATCAAACGCATCCATCAAAACGCACAGTTATAGCGCAAAATATGCCATCTAGTCTATATTATGAATTATAAGTCGTCCGTGCGTTCTCCATCCGACTGTCATGCCTTATGTGTCTTATTGCGCCGGAACGGCGCCGCGTAGCGACGTGAAATTTGGCATGCCGAATCTGTGGGCGTGGGCGGCCTCTGTATAAAAATTTGGAGGTAATCGGGCCAGGGGTGCGCCGTCAGCACGTGCAAAAGGGTGCTCCCATAGGCTTAACACGGGGACGGCGAAAACCGCCAACGGGCGAAAATCGGGCCTGCAGCGCTCCTCTCCCGGGCTTATATCTCGGTAACCGTAAGTCGCAGCGACATGCGGTTTTCACTGATGGATACAGAAGAGATGGGCCTATCGTATGCAACAAGTTTTTTTCTTAGTTATGTACCACGTGCAAAGAAATAGCCTCTAATCTCGAGAAAACGGGCATTTTTTACACATTTCAGGAAAAACGCTGGCATTTGAAAACGATGCACTCGAATGACACGAGATGCATTTCACGGACTAACAGAGGATCTGACCTTTTCAGAATACATATGTTTTTGACCATTCACTTGCAAATCTTTATAATTGCTTACAAATTGCAAGTTTTACGCGTAAAAGGCATGGTCGTCTTTGCACCGTCATCATAATGCCTTGATAACGAAGACTTATGGCTATAAATTTACCATAGAGTGAGAGAACACTCTTTTCTGATCAATATCCACCCAAAATATTTTCAAAAAGTCATCAAGGGCTCTAAGAAACAGAGCAATGATTATACCGTTTTCGACGCATTTTTTACCGGTTGAGCGGCGGTGGCCGGCCTTGAACACGGCACCAGCGCAGTAATATTACCGTGTGCTTTATATTTGTCTAATACTCGCCTTTCACTCGCTGACGGCGCGGCCGAGTGGATAAGATGTTAGTTTCCCAATCCGAAGGCGGATGGTTCGCGGCCGGTCAGCGACGAAGTTTTTCGCCCGAATTCGTCCCTAGGTAGCATTCGGCCAGCGAGAGGGCTGCGAATGTTACATTTTAACGAGCTGGCGTACCGTTAGGCATCGACTCAGCAACAAAGCATTTTTACTCTCAGATCAATATACCGAAAGCTGGCCATCTAGGGTATGAGTACTAAGTAGTGTATGGGCAGAGTAGGTATGGGCAGGGTAGGGTATGGTTAGGTGACTGGTAGGATAGGGTAGAAGTTGGGTATGGGCCGGGTAGGGTATGGGCAGGGTAGGATAATGGCAGTGTTAGAGTATGGGCAGGGCAGGGTATGGGCAGGGCAGAGTATGGTTAGGTGATGGGTAGGATAGGATAGAAGTTGGGTATGGGCAGGATAGGGTATGAGCAGGATAGGGTATGGCCAGGTAGGGTATGGGCAGGGTAGGGTATGGGTAAGGACCCAAATAATACAAGTAAAACGATTTTTAACCCAGCATAATGCATCCGTAAAACCAATTTAATCAAAACATTAAGTTATAGCGCAATACATGCCATCTAGTTGAACCTTATTATGAGGCTACGGTTTCTTATTATCATTTTATTTACAATGAGCCTCAAAAAAGCGCTTGCCAACATTCTCCCATTGACTTATAATGGGGAGGTCGCAAAATTGACCTGACCTTAGGTCATCGATATCAAAATTCTGAGATATACATTTTGTACGTGCTATTGCTCTTAGCAATCGCTGAAAGTTGCAAAGCGATCGGCCACTCGGTGTAGCTATGACAGACATTGAAACTTTTTATGAGATGAGGTCACTTCAAGTGACCTGGTGACATTAGCGTCGCCACGGGGGGGCAAGCGGGGCAGCTTGCCCCCCCCAACCTCGGACCGGGCACCCCCTGAGATCGATACAGATCCGATGAGATTTTGGAGTCGGGAAAAAATGGGGGTACCTTTCTGAGAATGTCTGTGAGGTCAGACTCGGTTGGAGCGTGCAGTTTAAACCAGAGTCTGACTCGCAGTCGCCAAAATCTTTAAGACTCCGAGTCCAGACTCGGAAATGTCAATGCTGTGATTCAGTCCATGTTCCTAATTCGTTCTTTATTACATTTTACAGCTGATTTTCATAAGTTTTGGAGTGCTGACACAATTTTCGTTCAAAGCGTGAAACGAAATCTTCGAGGCCTTTCTCAACTCTCGTCAAATGTCTGCGAAAGGCTCAAGTACTGTACAAGTGTCGCAGGGCTCATGAGCTTGCTTTAAACAAAGGCTCTTAAGGAGCTCCACTGAGCCCTAAAGAAGCTTTCAGAGGGCCCAAACGGGCCTCTGAAAGTCCCACTGGTGTCCATGTTCTCTGAGGGCCCATACAGGGATCTTTGAGCCTTCGAACATTTCTGAGAACCTTTACTGGCCTCTGATAGTTCAGCCAAACTTTTGACGCGACAGACTTTGCTAACCCCAAGCCGGCATCTGAGGGGTCACAACTCACGTGTCCCTCTGAGGTCCGCAACACATGTTTATTATGTCCCTATGTAAGGTCCTTAGGGATTCGACACAGACCCCGAGGGTTCACACTGTTATCCGAGGGCTCCAGGCTCACCATGGGCCTAGTCTCTTAGCTCCCGCCGCCCACACTGGCTTCTGAGGGCCCCACCTTGTGCTCGGAAAGCCCTAAAGCACCACGTACACGTAAATATTTGAGGTAACCCACGCCGATCTCCGGGATCCTAAGCATGCTTCTGATAGTCAGCACTGACCCTGAGTGACCTGAAATGGCCTGGAAGTCCCAAACCTATCTCTAAGGGATCCCTTTCCGCTATGCCGTGCGTAACTTTTGGTTCCGTTTAACAGTTTTTTGTTCGCGTTTGCAGCGCTGCCCTTCACACGAAAAACGAGATACTTTTGTTCACACTCGAGTGAACAAAACACTTCCTCTCACTTGAGCAAAGATGAATTACTTCCGATTCACACTTCCGACATTCACTCTCCGCCGAATGCCCAACTTAGCTACGATCGGTGGCTGGGATAAGTCCTATGCATTTCACGTAAAACCTCTGGATGCATGCGTGAATGGAGATTTTAGCAGGGTGATCCGATTAAATGGAGCGTTTTTCACTTTTTCTGGGTAATGATCGTGAGCGTCGAGCGTCTACACAGGGGCCCTCTGCAGTGCGTCGGCAATCGCAGCCACTATAAACATACCCCGGAGAACGACCGCTCCGGTTGTTTTTCAATAGAAAAACACAATTCTAACGAATAGTGTTTGTCTTTTCAAACAACCTGCGGTTACCGGGTGGCCCAGAAAAAAACGTTCCCAACTTTAAATCAATATTTCTCAGAAAGTGATAAAGATACAACATTGAAACTTCAAATAGTCAATGCGGCACACATTTTCAGTAAATGGTGTGATTTTCATGGTGTTCGGTAAATTACTTTTTAAACGGTTCGTGTTTCAAGCATGCCATGTAAAAATTACTTTTTTGCTCCGATGTTTCCTCAAAAATGTGAGTGAACGGGTCACTTTCACCCCTCGGCACCACGGCCTAGAGCCATGGCTGCTACTGGCAGCTAGTCTCATTGATGGTTCGGGTCTCAGGATGACACATTCCATCAGGCAACCACGATGGCTCTGTGCCAGTGGCATCGGAAGAAGTTTCCAGTTTTCTAACCATCTTGTGGCTTAAATGCTTTCCTGGCTGACATTACTGGGAAAAGGTAGCCTTTCAACCAGTTTTCTTTTTTGTCATCTGCTGGCAATGTTGTTTTTCATGAAATGTTATGTGGTCTTCTGGCACAGGAAATAGTCTGTTTTAGTTTGTTTTCCTTATCCGGTCGATTTACTGTTTGATCTACTGAAAGGAGGGTAATCAGCAGTAATCCATGCACCGTGCCACAAATCATGATTTGGTGTTAAAACGAATGGCATCCATGAGCACCATTTTGGCTCAGTATTTGAATATTTGGCACATAAGTGAGGTGATACACAAATATTTAAAATAAGAACATACGTGTTGGTTTCATTCACATGCTCTATTTTTCTATTCTTTTTTATAACATAACCCAATCATCACTATCGTTTGACGTCGGCAAAATAAGCAAAAACGTCTTGCTTAATTCAACTCAAGATTGCCAGCTTGAAAATGATGGTATAGTGTTATAATTTAGCATACCAATGCGCAAAGAAATGACGCAAACTTGCTGAAAATTTTGTCTCGTTATTTGCACTCGAATTTGATATATAGGCCTCCAAAGTTCGGAACGTTTTTTTCTGGGCCACCCGGTATAGTTACTATAATTCTACCAGTCGTTTTTGTCATGAAATTTCGAAATTTCGAATTTTTTTTTGTAAAAAATTACATGTCTTAACTAGAAGCAAACCTTTGTCACCATCGGATTCCTCGCACCATTGCGCGTCGAATGATATGTAAAACGAGTGAGTAAAGACTGGGGAAAGGCAAGTTTTAACACAAAAGTTGATTTTGCCCCCCCAACCGAAAATCTTTGGCGACGCCTATGCCTGGTGACCTGACCTTGAATGACCTTGGTCTGAAAATTTCACATGTGTAGAATTGATGTATGATAAGGTGTACCAAAAACGGCGGCGTTCGCGAAAAAACCACAAGGGGGTGTTCAAACACCCCCTCCCCCAGCAGGGCGCGGGTTAAAAAATTAGATATGATTTTTAATTACGTCTTGCAGCTGCTTGTGAAAAGCTAGCTTATCTTGCAGAAAAGCGATGCAATATGTGAGAATGATGTTGGCACAGTGAACAACAGTGCCCTGAACTAGTCTGACAGGAAATTTCGTTCAAAACAACGATTGGTCAGCTAATAAATTACCACTAAAGATCATCATGAAAATCGGTAAATGTGGTGGCCACTAGAGAGTCTAAATTGTCTTGTGTTTGGTGACAACTGACGACCTCAATTTTGACCTTAGGGAAAAACTGGCATCGGAATCGTATTCTTCGATCAATTTGGGATTAAAGGGACCCTCCCACCTTCAAAAAAGTTTATGAATTGGCATGAAAGTGATGTCGCTCGGTTCAGAAAGAGCGAAAACGAATATCTACCAAATTTCACCGAAAAATATTCACCGGTTTTCAAGATATTAGACTTTTACTTTTGTTTACTTTTTGGGATCTCCGCTGTTCCTAGCGACTTTATTTGGAAGCAACAGTTTGGCAGCTGAAAGTGCGGCACTTGTTGCGCGCAAAGCAGCATATACCACCGCGTGCTACAAAACGTTGTAGTCAAACATTTAAAAATCTTTAGATATCTGCACTGACGTCACACATTCAGAGGGGTATTCAAATGCATAAGCCCCTCTGAATCAAAATGCTGCAATTTTGAAATTCAATATTTCCGATTTAAGGCATTTCTCGATGTTGTGAGTGCCGAAACCGGTAATTGTGAGCAAGGGACCCCGTTTTGGCTATCTGAACTCAAATCTAATGTTAAAGGGACCCTCCCACCTTAACATTAGATTTGAGTTGAGATAGCCAAAATGGGGTCCCTGGCTCACAATTACCGGTTTCGGCACTCACAACATCGAGAAATGCCTTAAATCGGAAATATTGAATTTCAAAATTGCAGCATTTTGATTCAGAGGGGCTAATGCTTAGGAATACCCCTCTGAATGTGTGACGTCAGCACAAATATCTAACGATTTTTAAATGTTTGACTAAAACGTTTTGTAGCACGCGGTGGTATATGCTATTTGCGCGCAACATCTACGCAAACGCCGCACTTCTAAAATAAAGTCGCTAGAAACAGCGGAGATCCCAAAAAAGTAAACAAAAGTAAAAGTCTAATATCTTGAAAACCGGTGAATATTTTTCGGTGAAATTTAGTAGATATTCGTTTTCGCTCTTTCTGAACCAAGCGACATCACTTTCATGCCAATTCATAAACTTTTTTGAAGGTGGGAGGGTCCCTTTAAGGTGGGAGGGTCCCTTTAAATGATACCTATTTTGTTCATATTGCGGACAGTCAGTTTGGGGGAATTTCTAGCGCTTTTTCGGGCTGCCGGCCTACAGTGCGCCGCCGCCGAGTGATGTATTATTATACGAGACGAAAATTACAACTACCGTCCTCACAGCGGCAGCACCCGTCACGAGCCATCACTAGTGGTAGTGTTCTGCGTAGGTAGTGTTCTCTACCTTGACAACGAGGAAATATCATGGAACCTTTTGCCTTTTTGGGTCCCAACTCTCACCAAAGACACTGATGTCTTTAAAAAAAACTCGACAGATTATTTACATGTTTCATAATTAATTGGAGGTGAGCTATGGCTAGTTTGAGCATAATTATGAATATTATGATGGTAGAAAATGACATTATGCTCATGATACCGGGTGTCCCAGAAAAAAGTACCTACCACATTTAAATTAAAAGTACAAAGAAATATATGTGTGTGACATGTAAACTTTTAACGTCAATCGAAAGCGAGGTTCATGGAAATTGTGTTGTATGGCACGAGCGCTCTGTCAGTCATGAAGCCGTTTAATACTGAACAAAAAACCAAAATAGTCGAATTTTACCTCAAACACGGATCAGCCGTTTTAACGCTAAGGCAGTATCGCAGACATTTTAAGGTCCGAGAAGCTCCAACGATAAAGACCATACAGCGTATGACTGAGAAGTTTCTGGCAGAAGGGTCCACTAGAAACCAGAATGCCGGAAACAGTGGTCGGAAAAAACCATCTCGCAGCCAGGAGGCCATAGGGAAGGTCGCAGAGCAGGTTGATCAGACGCCGAAAGTGTCGGTGCGGCGCCTCGCGTCTAGGATGGGACACAACACCTATTTTGACCGTGCCGTCCGGAGAGGTACGCGTCACCACCGAGACGCGCTGGCCCAGGCGGCTGCAGCAGGATCACGACTGTGGAAATACGAGCCGGTGACCAGATTCTGCTCTGTCCTGGTGTTGCCGTCCTTTAGCAACGATTGAAGTGACTGGAGACAAACGACCGCCGGCGGCGATTTGTAGCGGCCAGTAAACCCGCCACATAGCGCAACCCAGAAGCGAGTCGACTCTGTGCGTGGGCAGTGGCACCTCTCTATGTCCGACCTCGTGCTGCAATCGATGCCCACCAGTTGATCGCAGGTGAATGTGACAGTCTCTTTAGAACCGGCGTACATATAACTTCCCAGTGGATACTTGGCAGCGGCCCTCGCATCCAGCACACGCAGTTTCCCACAGCCCCCAGCCTGACAACGACGAATGGAGAACGAAGGGAACTGAAAATCAATGGGATCGTCGACACCGTCCACGCCCGGCTCATGCTGCGAAGCCACCGGCGGGGTACCGCCGGAGGACCCCGTGGCGTGGCCGCCCTCGAAACGAACTTGACATCGTGCGCTAGGCGCGCAGGGACGGCACGATCCTCATGACATTGGGGACCGGAAAATGGTACGAAAAGATTAGTGTAACGTGAATGTTGTTGCCTAATTTTCTTATGCACAATCTCTATCATTTTCTCAAAGTGGGCCTCACACCACGTCCGCCTGGGGTTCTTTCAAGAAACTCGGCCACGCATCAGCATCATCGGGATAAACGTGTCAAAATACCTCCTTGAATGTAGTTTGTCTGTAATACGGGTACCAGCCGAGCCCATAATAATGTAATTTCAACAAATTGTCCACATCCTCCCGGCATTGTGGTCCCCGGTGTGCCTCGAGGCCCTCCCCCTCAACACAGTTGGGATGCCTGACGTAAAATCGATTAACCTCGGCTAAAATTTTCATAAAGAGGTGCTCGCTATCGAGCACGTCTGTTACCGATAGTCCATACTTTTTAACAAAAGTTTTGAATCTCAGCCAAGAATAGTATCTGAAGTGTTTTTCATGCCGCTTGACGGGCCGCAGAAACCGCGTTGCAAAAGATTGCTCGGTTTTGTCTTCTTTCGCTCGCCCATCTCACCCGTTAGGTAAGTAATCAGAACCTTTGCACTGGCCAAATATGGCACAGGCGCACCCAGATCAGACGTGACTGCTTGCAGGTCGGTCTGAACAGCAACTACGACAACGTTGTGATCGCAGCGCTCCTCTAGCTCTTCTAGCATGGAACGAGTGACGGAAGAAACCCTCTTTGAGTAACGGGTGTGCCTGGAGCCGTAACGGGATCCTACGTTATCATCTACAGTCTGTGCTCCATCGGTCACGGCTCTCGGGGATGGAGGTCGAGAGTTGAGATGGGACGTGGCCTCACTGCCTAACGCTGACAAGTGGTCGTTTTCAGATCTATGCTCTGGTGTGGAGGGCTCTGACCAGTTAACCCTCAGATCAGATCAGATTTTTCTCGGGGTGTTGGCTTTGCAACGCCACCCCATCCGTATTATCTTCGACTGATATTTTATCGATTCTTGTGATCTTCCTCTTTGGCGTTCATTTGTTATTTCTACATCTCCATAATTGGTATAAGTTGTTCTTCTTTTCCTCCATTGACTGGTGGCAGTCATTTTCAAAAAGGAAGTCTTCTAGTACTTAATCATAGTCCTCGATATATGTTGGGAGATTTTGCTACGCACATGGAGGCGATGCACCGTCCGCAGGGGGCGTGGGGTGGCCACCCCGAACTTCGTGGCCTCCGAGCTCGTCGGACGAGAGCTGGTAGTGTGGCGAGAGCAGAGAGTCTTTGCCCGTGTTGGGACCCCGGCCCAGAGGGATGAGAACACACCGCCGCCTATACACATGAAGTATACTCTCGAAGTAGATAACGGCCACTATGAGCTCTACACTCGGGCACCTAATGATAGCTGGCGTAGGGAACAGGTACCCCAGGTGGCGGCACCGGAAAGTCGCCCCGCTGTAGAGCGTAGCCAGAAGTCGGTGAAGTCCATCTGTGTCCTAATGTCCATCTGTCCCGCGCCGTGTAGGGCGTAAGACAAGAGGTAAAAAGACAATGCGAGGGGCAAGGGCGCGTCAAATGCCCACATCGAGGCGTATGAGGCGGTTCTGGCTAGTGTAGGCGTGCTTAGCAGACACCCTGTCCCTGAGATCCCGCCGTCCTCCACTCAGAAAGCTGAAGTGGAGGAAGCCGAGGTTCAAGAGAGCTCCGTAGTTCAGGATAGCCGCCCGTCAGCAGAGACTGGGGAAACAGAAAGACACTCAGTCGCTCCCAAGAGGGTCCGACGGCGGACGGGGTAGGGGTAGGGGCGGACGCAGCGGTTCCTTGCGACCCCCAGTTAGTGTGGGCACAGGTGTCGCGCCCACACAACATTCACCATCGAAAGTCACTAGCACAGTGCCAGCTGTCATGGAAGTTCCCACTGCGGAGCCGATTGCCCTCCCAACTGCAAGCTCGGAAAGGGTCGTTCGGGGCAGCTGGGGAAGGGGGCGTGGTAGGAGGCGAGGCGTCCTCAGCCGAGTGGTAGACCACGCGTAGGCACATCGCCTCCGTCATCTCCACCTGCGAAGGTTGGACGTATCGGAACGGGAGGGGACCGATCATTCTCGTGGGCTGTGTCCCCTGTTAGTGTAGGTGTAGGGTCTAGCTAACTGCTCCTGAGCTGGTGCTCAGGATCAGTTAGAGGGGTCGGACGTGTTTGAAGGGGCTCTAGTATTTTGTCAATTTTTACCGTAACTAGATTGTGTCACGAGCTGAAAATAATATAGCGTGGTTAGGAATTTAACGTAGAATGTTTAACTGTAACTTATGAAGTTTAATGTTGTGTAACTTGCCAGATATAAACGTTTAAAAATGGTAAAATTTTGAACTTAAGTTAAAAAAAACATTGTTGTTTGGACTGCTGATCCACGCTTGATTTTTGCCAAAAAGGCTCGTGGATATTAACACCGCGTAACTGCGACTAAAAGCTCCCACGAAATAAAAGTCGGCAATATCGTATGTTTTACCGGTGGAGCCTCAGGATCCAATACTCATTGTATTTAAAAACGGTTTTCTGCAAGAAACAAAACACACCAACAGGTCCATAAGTATGACAATTAAAAAAGACAGTCAGTAGCGATATAAGACGTAACCAAATATAAGTACGATAGAAGTAGTAACCAAATAAAACGAAACACATAGCACACAAACACGTAAACGCAAAGAAAACTCACGGATTGTTTCAGGTCTGCAGCCACCGGCAAGAACTTGACACCGCCGATTTATCGTTCGTTGGCGTTCGTATAAGCGCGTTCGTATAAGTTCGTTCGTTCGTACAGGTTCGTTCGTTCGTTCAGGTTCGTTCGTTCAAGTTCGTTCAATTCGTCCCGCTTCGCGCCGCTCACCCGCTCACTGTCCTTTGGTGATTTTGTAAACGGACGCAAAAGCATAAAACATAAAAATGACAAAAAAGCGATACCAAAACCTAGAAAAATAACATAATCTCTGGCCAACGAAACAACAATTGAATCAGCAAATTAAATCTGACCTCACGAGACAAACGCTAAAAATATATATATAACACATGTGCCGTTAACATAAGATACCTGCCAACAGAAGAAAAACTCGACAGATTAAGATCCATTTTGCAGCCAACATAAAAAGATACTCGGCTTTAACACCCGGCCCATTTGATACTATGGGATCAAATTTATTCAGATTGAGAGATTTTTAACTTTCCGTGATTTTAACCCTCTAATGCCCACACATAGTTCCACGGTTCCTAAAATTAGCACCTTGTGACATATGATTCATTTTGGGTCCCTTGTTCGAAATCTGGAGTCAAATATTTTTTCGCAGTTCAAATTTCGGAAATAAATTTTGTATCAAATATGATACATTGGGCATTCCACTTGGTAATTTTTAGTGGCGTCAGACCATACAGAAGGAAGTGAAGACATAGATGTGAAAATATATCTTATTAAGAATTTCAGTGATAAAAATGGCAGTTAAAATGTGTAAAATGCCAACAAGACATCCTTTACCTACTGTGCACTTTTTATCAGAACATTTTCTTGATATTTCATTGACATCCTTCTTGTATCAAAATGTCCTTTCAGTCGGTGCTTAGGGAACAACGCTAATCACAGGCATCTATTTACGAGTGCCTTCTATTCCTTCAATTTCCACGATACAGCGCGTTGCACTTGTGCAATTTTTTCATAATTCAGACATGTGGGCCATGCTTCTCAAACGTAGATGCGTTATGCCTACTTGATATAGAAATGAAGACATTACAGTTGGCTCGCGGTAAGTGGTTGAAGTGAAGCAGTTCTGATGCAAAATGCTGGACAGCCTGCCGACGGACCGGGATCAATGCCAAAGACGATGTTGGTTTACTTTCATGATAGCCGGACAATCTCGGGTGGCTGAAACTCTCAGCCTGTGAATCGTCAGTTAGTACTTTGACTGGTCGTGCGGTCCTGATGTCATCGGCGTCAGTATAACAGCCGCGCACTGACCAGTGCAATAACCGTTGTACGTGTCAGACAACAAAGGTACAGGTAACTGTGCACCGATCGGCAGGAACTTGCACAATATTCATTGACCTCATATGGAGGTGAGCGTACGCATTACGCAATGCCGCACTTACACTTTTATTCTTATGGTCTGTACAAAAGTAGTATCCATGTTTTAGTACCTATAAATCATTTTTGTTCAGTGGCACTCAGCTACCACAGTTGACGGTATATGTCAATATATGACAACAAATGACATACCTGGCAGTGAATGCTTGCCAGGTGTCAGGCACCTGCTGGAACCTGGCAGCAGTGCATGGTTGCCTACTTCTTAGATAGGAAATCAAAGGAATCACGTCCTTCGGTCCGGAGTCTGTCTTCATGGCGAGCCAGTTTAGCCAGCTTCCTCTGAAGATGATGATATAGTTTTCCACTCCACATTCAATCTCTTACTACTGGGATGAACGAAGGAGATTTGAATCGCAAACAAATTGTGAGGCGTTCTCCAATATGAATGAAAAATGCTGGCTGGCTGCTAATGCAAGTCTTCAGCCATGCCCAGCTAACACATAGACCCACAAGACATAAATAAGCTCGTCCACAACCCCTGTTGGAATATCGAAATTGTGCAAGAGACCGCTGAATCCTCCTGTCCCTAACATCAAGTCTCAATTTTTGGTTTCACGAGTATACATAAATGCTCGCACGGATGATCGTTCCTTGAAATCAACAAGCTTGTCATCGATAGCATGTCATTCCTAACGTGGTTTTAGAAGATATGGTCTGCTAGTGTCCTGCAGATCAAAAAGTTCACTATTGTCATCGTCAAACAGTTGCAAAACCATATTCCTATGAGCGTTAGAAAAGTCGAGATGTTTGAGGCATGCAAGGCCACTCATAGAAAGCTAGATGCTGGAAGATTGACAAGGATGAGAGGCGGCATAAGCGTACCAATATCGTTATGACATTTTAAGTCTGGAGCGAAATAGAGTTATCTTTCTAGTTGAGGTTTATTTGCCATTGGGCCTACAGTGCAGGGATATTTCTATCTCGCACTCCTCTGAGATGCAAAGATAAGAATTTGTTATATCTGCATCCCTCTGAAATGCAAAGATAAGGTCGCGAGGGTTCATAGCGAAAAATCAAGAGTTCATGTGACGATCGGTCAATAACCGAACGACATTTAATGGTTGTTTATGGATGAAACTTATGAAATAAGAACAAACTACTCTGAATCTGTTTTTACATAGATGAATGCATTTAAATATAATATTCTATTAATTAAGAATAAACCTCAACATAGAAAGATATAGGATTCCTCATGGCTCACTCGTCGAAGATCGGATATCTTTTCCTCGCGTGTTACAGAAAAACCTCGCTCCTTCGTCGCTCGGTATTTCAGTAACCCGCTTGGAAAAGATATCCTTATCTTCCACTCGGAGCCATGAAGAATCCTCTATATCTGACGCAAGAGGGGCGAACTTCACAAATTTATGCATCTTGTACCATCGTCATTTGCAATGACTCACAGGCCATTGCAATGCTTATCACCTGAGAAAACTATGGTATTGGCACACCGTATGTTGCAGCGGCGAAAATTTCATAGAAAATATTGGAGTGCTATGCCCACTGTATCATATCTAGTATCCCCAAAAATAGGGGTCCGTATCTTTGACTCTGAAAAAGTTGCGATGTTTTGCAACATACTATGATATATGTTGAACATTTGTCTCACAGTTTACCAAGTTTCTTTCCAAATAACTAATTTTTTGTTTTCTAAATGCTTAAATTTACACTTGCATCTCAAATTGATTTTCGGCAAAGGACAAACTGACCCTCTTCAAAATCACCTGGTGGGAAACTGAGAAATCATTACTTAAAAATTTTGCCACCAGGTGGTTGCCAAGATGTACCACTTCTGATACAGCAGGGTTTTCAACAATTTTCACCTCTATGATTAGCAGGCGAATTTTCTGCAAATTGACTTACAGATATGATACCGGGGGCACTAGAGGGTTAACTAGCTTTTGAACAGGCCGCCAAATCGTGGTACCTTTACACCGGATTTTGACGGATCGTACCCTCGAGTCAGTGCTTGTTCTGACCTCTTCTATCAAGCCAAGAGGCCACACACCCCGCGGAACTGAACTGTCAACAATAAGCACCACATCGCCTACCTGCAAATTTGTCTGGAGCCTTGACCACTTGGCCCTTGGCTGAAGTAATGGGAGATATTCCGCACGCCAACGTCGCCAAAACTGCTCTGCAAGGAACGATGCTCGTTTCCAGTTCTTTTTGCTAAACGCATCTATATCTGTCACCATTGAGGCTGGTAGCAAAACAGAACGTAAATGCAGCAAGTGATTGGGCGTTAGCGGCAGGTCGTCTCGAGGGTCACTTGTCACTGGTACCAAGGGTCGATTATTCATAATGCTTTCCACTTCACAAAGGAATGTGGTTAGTGTTTCGTCAGTAAATGTTTGCTCCCTGAGTAAACCGCTCAGTATCTTACGAACACTCCTAATCAATCGCTCCCATGCGCCTCCGAAGTGAGAGGCACCAGGGGGGTTCCAACGCCATTCAATACCTCGATTTATCAAGTCTCTCCGAATTTGGGCCTCATGCTGAACAAGAAACTCGAGCTCTTTTTTCAGCTCACGATCCGCTCCCACAAAATTTGTCCCGTTGTCAGAACGCATGATTCTTATTTGTGAGCCCCGCTTGGCCGCGAAGCGCTTGAGGGCGCATATAAAAGAGTCGGACGACAAACTTTCGACTACTTCCAGGTGGACGGCGCGAATGGCCAAGCATGTAAAAATGACACCGTAACGTTTGACCTGTCCACGCCCTCTCTTGGTATAGAATGGTCCAAAATAATCTACCCCGGTACTCACCCATGGCTGCTCACTTTGCTGTATTCGATCTGCAGGCAAATCAGCCATTTTTTGCGTCTCCGTAGTACGAAAAAACCTGCGGCAGCGGAGGCATTGGTGGAGACATCTCCTAACCGCCGTATTGGCTTTGATTAGCCAAAAGCTCTTACGCAATTCCGCCAGGACACATTGACGACCTGCATGGCCAATCCTCTCGTGAATATCCCGTATGATTAATTCCGGAATTCGCCCTTTATTTGGAATGATCAAAGGATGTTTACTTTCATAGGCCACGCCTATCGCGTGCCCTAAACGACCTCCTACCCTCAGAAGACCATCCTCCAACGTGGGGTCCAAAGACACAAGGCTGCTGGACCGCCGCACTTCCCGTCCTGCTTTCAGATTATCTACCTCCTCCGCATAGTACTGACCCTGAAGTTCCCTGATGATAATATTCTCGGCTGACTTTAGCTCTGTTACAGTCAGCTCTGATGCCCGTGCTGATTTCTGTTTACCAGCCAATGTGTCTATAACGCGTCGTACCCACGCAACTGCTCTCTTCAAACGCTGCCACGAGGAATAATGATCAATCAATTTTTGAATGCTCGAATTCTTTTGAATCTTTGTTTCATTTTCTGTTCGGCTGTTTAATGCAACAGTGGTCACTCTTAGTTCAGGGTCCTCTGCATTATCTTCTAAGACAGGGAATCGGGGCCATTTCTCCCGTGATTCAAGTAGAAACGATGGACCTTGACGCCACATACACTCTTTGAGAAGGGTAGTTCCATCGCACCCGCGTGACAAAATGTCGGCTGGGTTTAACTCCGAAGGCACCCATCGCCATTGGTCTATTGAAAAGCCGTCTCGTATAACTGCCAAACGATTTGCCACGAACACATGAAATCGCGCTGCCTCATTCTGTATATATTTCAACACTGTAGTGCTATCAGTCCAGAAGAAGATGTCTGGCTTAAAATCGAATGGAAACGCTCTTTGTATTTCTAAATTGACTTTGACAGCTAGTGTTGCAGCAGAAAGCTCCAGCCTTGGGATACTGAGAGGCTTAATTGGTGCTAAATGGGATTTGCTGACCAAAAGATTGCAAGACAGTTGACCGTCTCCATTGACGGCTCGCACGTACGAGGCCACCCCGTACCCCCTTTCGCTGGCATCCGAAAAGTGATGCAGCTCGAGGAGGACGGCAGAGGAAAGGCCACCGAAACATATGCACCTGGGAAGACTATACTGGGATAGACATTCTAGATCTGCTAACCATTGCTTCCACTGTCTGTGGTAGTGGGATGGCACCTCATCGTCCCAACCTAAACGAAGGCGAGTCAGCTCTTGTAAGAGCATTCGGGCCCGCATTACATACGGACCAACATGCCCCAGTGGATCATAAAGACCTGCTGTGGCGGACAGAAGCCCTCGTCTTGTGACAGGCTTGCCCCGAAATTTTTGCAAGTCAACTTGATATTCTAAGCGATCAGAACGAACGTTCCAGCCAACGCCTAAGGCTCGCTCGGAAGGCAAAGTATCTGATTTCAAATCTAGTGTTTGGATACCGGGCGAGTAGTCAACTTCTGGAATGGATTTCAAAACTGTAACGCTATTGCTAACAAACTTGGTGAGATTAAATCCACCTCTCAGACACAATTGCTTAAGATCAGATGCCAGCTTCACAGCAACATCTTCTTTTCCAGTCGATGCAAGACAATCATCCACATAAAAGTTATTAAGAACTGTCCTAGACACCAATGGGTCGTACAACCGTTCATTGTCTAGAGCGGTGCGACGAAGCGCAAAATTTGCACAGCTAGGAGAGGAAACAGCGCCAAAAAGATGAACTGTCATCCTATATTCCTTAGGATTCGAGGCGATGTTTCCATTGGGCCACCATAGGAAACGCAAAAAATCACGTTGTTTCTCGGGAATCCTCACCTGTAAGAACATACCCTCGACGTCCGCCATGAAGGCAACGGGTTCTTGTCGGAAACGAAGTAGAACATCTGTCAGGGTGTTGGTAAGGTCAGGTCCTTGTAAAAGCTCCTCATTTAGACTTCTTCCTTGAAAGGAGCTAGCGCAGTCAAAAACAACGCGTAATTTGCCTTTCTTAACAGGGTGTTCGACTCCGTGATGGGGCACAAACCATATCCTACCTTCTGCATTGCTCGAGAGATCGGGAGCTCTTTCAGCGTAGCCGTTGTCTAACAGTTTATCAATTTGCTTGGCATATTCTCTCAAGAAATGGGGCTGATTCTCGAATCTGCGCTTCAGTTGCACAAGGCGCCTATAAGCCACAGACTTATTGTTTGGAAGTTTAAGACTTGGATCACGAAACGGCAGGGCTATTTCGTACCGACCATCTATCAGCTGGCACGATGCCTTTACCATTTCGTGCCACCTAATGTCTTCTGCGGACAGACCCAACCGATATTCAGCCCTATTACCATAAACGTCGTCAAGAGCCACTTGCAATTGGTTAACTTTCAGACGAACCGGAGAATCCTTATCAACCCCACCTAGGACCCATCCGAACCTGGTTCTCACGGCGAATGGCCCGCCGTTCTGACTGGGAACCACCTCAAACGGCTCCATCACCGCCGCCACATTATTCCCAAGTAGAAGGCCTACGTCGTGCTTAAAGTTTTCTTCTAAGTATACCCCGTTTTGTCTCAAGTACGGCCATTTGTTTAAATCTCTAACGTTCGGGGCATCCTCGATGGACACTGGGATCTTATTTAGAACAAATAACGGAGGAAGTTCTAATTTATTGTTGTGTTGTAAATCCTCCATGGTAACCTTCGAAACAACGCATGTTTCAAATTTGTGATCTGTGTTGATAGTAGAAAGAGTAATTGAAGTACTTTCGGCTGGTTTACGAAATTTCATCACAATGTCCAGTTCCTATTCCTCTACATATCCCACACCACACAGACCATCACCCATACAATCTACCATTCACCCTCACCGAGCTAGAAAACGCACTAAACCGAACCGGCAACACAGCACCAGGCCCAGACGAAATTCACTACCAGTTTTACAAACACTTAGGAAAAAGAGGCAAAACACTTTTACTCCACGCACTAAACCACGCATTTACCTCACATACATACCCAGAGACATGGTTCCAAGCACACATCATTCCAATACAGAAACCACAAAAAGACGCGACCTCCTTATCGAGCTACAGACCAATATCCTTAACAAACACTATCCACAAAATTTTTGAGCGTATCATCAAACACCGCCTCCTCTTCATCATTCAGACCCAAAACCTGATCATCCCACAGCAAAGCGGCTTCCTCCCTGGCAAAAACACATTAGACAACATAGTATCCATCACAGCAGACATAAACCACAGTCTACACATGAACCGAACCACTGCAGCTCTATTCCTCGACCTTAAAAACGCATATGACAATCTAAACACCTTTCTCCTAAATTATCTCCAGCACAAAATATCCGGACACCTCCTACATTATCTCAACAATTACCTAACCCGAAGATCCTTCCAAGTCAAATACCTGAATTCCTTATCTAACCCCAAAACTCCCACATCAGGATTAATGCAAGGTTCCGTCCTTAGCCCAATCCTCTTTATCATAGCTCTAAACTCAACCCTAAAAAATGTCCCATCCCCCTCCAAAATTGCTCTTTATGCAGACGATATCGCCATTTGGACAACCTCGAAACACCAAAACAATGCCCTACAACAACTCGACAAAGCCCTCCAGCATGTTCACCAAGCACTGCAACCGCTCAACCTACATATATCTCCCGAGAAAACCAAATGCGTCCTTTTTAGCAACCATAAACCACACCTTCCCACACCCCTATCCATCAACGGACACGAAATTCCAATAGTTGAAGAAGCAAAATTCCTCGGCATAACTTTAGATCGCCCACTAACCTTCCAGACACACATCTCCAACACCGCCACTAAAGCATCCAAAAGACTAAACATTTTAAAAGCACTATCAGGCACCGACTTTGGAGGAGACACCCACACACTACTTAAATTGTACAAGTCCTTAATCCGTCCTATCCTTGAATACGGAGCCATCGCCTTTGACAACGCAGCCAAGACACACCTTAGAAAACTAGACGTCATCCAAAATTCAGCACTTAGAATCTCCACGGCAGCATTATCCACCACACCAATCACCAGCCTACATGTATATACAGACATTGAAACACTGGCACAACGGAGAATCATTGCACTATTCAGATACTTCTATAAAATACAAAAGATCCCAGACCACCCATGCACCTCACTAATCAGATTCCGGTCACATCCATAGAGATCTTATATATGTTACGGGCCATATGCTAACTCGGGTAGTATGCAAACTACCCGGGCAGTATGCAAACTACCCAACAGCCCGGGCAGTATGCATACCGCCCGGGTAGTATGCATACTACCCGACCGCTTGGGCAGTATGCATACCGCCCGGGTAGTTTGCATACTGCCCGGGTAGTATGCATACTACCCGCCTTTCATCTCACGGGCAGGATGTTTACTCGGGCAGTATGCTGACCGTGGCTCGTAAGTCTAGTTAATGCCATAGCTCGCATACAATGTCAATGGCAGACACTTTAACCCGCGCGGGGCCGCGCTCGGCACCAGCCGTGCCGGTTTTTTGGGAGGGGGATTGAACACCCATAACTCGACTCCTGTGCCACTTAGCGGCACAGGAGTAAGCTGCATGTAAGATGCCGTAAGCGGCATTCAAAATAACATAAAAATTCATGGAAAAAACTCCTGTCATGTTTTAGGTCAGACCAAAGATCAGGTCACCAGAGGTCATCAAAGGTCAATTTTCACCTTTTTAACTTTTTTACAAATCGGCCCACAAGCTCGGAAACTAATAGAGCTAAAGCGCCGCAAAGATGCGCATTCAGTAGCTCTACTAACGCTTTCTGGAATAAGCCCTCAAAGTTGACCTAAGCTCAACAGTGTAGCCTCCAGAGGGCAACAACGCCTAAAATAGCTGTTTTGACGATTTATATATTTTACGGCAAAATTAGTTTACCTTAGATAGGCACGACATTGCGTTTGCCGGCATCGTGTTCCTCTCGTCGAGACGTGTGGAGTTAACTATAATTTGGCTTTTAAGACCACTTTAAAATTTGACCTAAGGTCAAGGTCATGACCTGACATGAAAAGGTCATGTTGGTTATCAGACGATCCTTATCGTCGACTTAAACACATCTAAGGTTTTTTCCATTGCTCGAATACGTCTCCATAAAAAGTAGGTAATCGTAAAAAACTACTGCAGATCTGTTATGACCTGACATGGCCTCATGGTCATAAAGAGGGGTCACTACAAGTGCAATTTGCCGATTCAGTGTGTTGTGTTTACATGGAACCCGATATTTGAGAGCGTTTAGAAGGACTTTTATCCAAAAAGGCGTCTTTCAACTTTCTCCTGTCAACTTCTAAGAGACTGCAAAATTGGCCTGACCTTAGGTCATCGGTTGGACATCAAAGTTCCAATGCATGTATTTTATACATGCTTTTACTGCTATTGATCGCTGAAAGTTTCAAAGCGATCGTTCAGTCGGGGTAGCTATGGCGAACAAGTTCTAACCTTTTCTGAGGTAAGGTCACTTACTCTGTCCTGCAGTTACCTGACCATAAGAACTTGTTACGCCTTGCATGCAAATGGTTTCATGCAGCATTAGCTATTGAAACTGTACTTACGCCCTCTACAGGTCCAGATGCCAAACCAAAGCCATCGAGTGATGATACTATAGATCAGTCGTCATTTATGAAAATGACTTGTTGGTCGCTGGCTAATAAACAATGAAATTCTGGGGAAAAATTTCAGTCTGTATATTCTAATTCTTATTCCATCCTTCAATCGATAAAACACGCTTGACGGCAAAACAGACTTCGTAATTAAGCTATTTTACTCAGAGATCCATCTTTATTTTTAAAATGGACATGAAATACACAACTTCAAGACGAGAGGCGGGCAGTATGCAAACTGCCCAAGCTTTTGGGCGGTATGCATACTGCCCAAGGGGTCGGGTAGTATGCATACTACCCGGGCGGTATGCATACTGCCCGGGCTGTTGGGTAGTTTGCATACTGCCCGGGCAGTTTGCATACTGCCCAAGTTAGCATATGACCCGTAACATATATAAAGTTGCACTCGTGCTGTTCACGATTCCTCCCGATCCACCCGACAACGCCCGATCCCGTCCGACCGCTTCCGAATCTCCGACCAGTCGGCGAGCGATCCATTCAGGGCTCGCTGATTTTTAACATCCGACCGGCCGTAAGTTATCGTCCAAAGTTTTATAATCTGCGTCAATATTTTGTGCATACTAGTGCAATTTTATGTGCACCGCCGGAGCATCACCACTGAGAGGTTTGTGGGTCCCTACTCTCTCCTCTCTCTGAAGAGTCGGGGGGGGGGGTCCAGCCCCGTTTTTTACATTTTTAATACCATCCTGACGTTCTTTGCAGAATAAAGTGGCCGAAATCTGGGGAGAAATCGAAAATGGGGGGGGGGGCTATGGCTACGAAGGTCAGTCCATGTCGCTGCCCAAGTGGCCCACCAGTCAAAATTCCTTAGCCGAGGCCCTGCTTCACAGGAAGTTAAAACAGGTATACATACAGTATTAATCACCAGCCATACAGCGTTCTCGACCACATCCTCCTGATAGGTGACGTACATGCCAGATCACTATGGTACAGTGTAGAAATGATGCGATTAGTTGATATGCGTATTCGTGACAAGAAATTCCACACTGATTTGCGGCGAGTCGCGTCATGGCCATCTACACATTGCTGAGCAAACATTCCGGAGGCACTGCAATACCGGTCGTAACCAAAAAACATCCTAGCCGCATTATTGAAACAAACCTTAAACTTCCTCAAATCGGACATGTGATAGGAATGCCACAGGTGCATGTTGCAAACATTAGAACAATAAATGCTGTACAAATATTTCTTCACATCATGCGTGCACAAAGCAAATTTACGAATAAGGGAATTAGCTCTACAACATAACAACCTGTACTGCTGTCGAATTTCAGAATCATCAGCTCTGGCGAAGTCAGAAGATATCGAATACCCAAGATACTTATAATCATTAACAAAGCTAAGAGTCTGGCCACAGAGATGTGTCTAAGATGTGCCCGACATTGTCAGCAGAGCAAACCGTGCGCTCGGTCTTCTGATCCGTTCGTTCCAGGTCGGTGTTGGCGAGTCAAAATTCAACCGCGGAGCGGCGCTCGCTGCCTACTACGCTAACGTGCGTTCCATTTTTGAGTACGGCAGCGTGGTCTGGGCGGGGGCGGCCAAGTCCCACACGGTGCGGGTCGATCGGGTGCAGCACAAGTTCCTCATCTGGCTCATATCTCATAGCACTTCTGGACAGACAGCCTCACTTTCTTATGACTGTCTTCTGTCCCACTTCAAATTGCCAACCCTAGCAAAACGTAGAATTCAGCACGACATCCTTTTTCTTAGAAACATTGTGCGAGGAAAAATCGATGCGCTAGTCTTACTCGACTCATTCCATCTACATGTGCCACCCCGATCGACCCGCACCCTCACACTGTTCAATGTACCACGAGCACGGGTGAGCACGATAGGAACTGGGATGTTCTGCAGGATCCCAAAACACATGAACGCCTTTTTGGCAAGTAATGCGAGCGCAGACATCTTCTCTGACAGCTTTGGAGTTTTTAGGGCTAGTTTGATCCATCATGTTTTATCCACATAGTCATCTCATTGCTCATGTTACACTCGCTGTTCAGCTCATCTGATGGTTTTTATTGTGGTTTTTATTGTAGTTTTTTAATATCAAAGTTTTTTTTCTTTATTTTTACTTTCATATTTACTTATACACGTATGCTCATTGCTCACTCTTACCTTCATTCTCATATTTATACTTCGAACTGTGGATTTTGTTTTCAGTCTGAATAAATGTTCATACTCGTGCGGTTCCCTCATACCGTTGTGTGTGTTGATGCATTTTATTTTCCTGACTTCACCTGTTAGTGGAGAATTTCTCTGTTGGTGATAATCACAAATAAACAAATAAACACAAAGCAAAACCGTGGGTAAAGCCATGTCGCGAAATTTCTTAGGTAAGGTAGCATTGCCATGCAAACAGACTTCTTGGAATTAAACAGAATATCGTGTTTCGTAGCATAACTCTCGCATATATTCAGCAACTTCTGTAGGCCAAATGGAGACGGAGAAAGCACAACCATATCGTCTGCATAATACAAATGATTCATGCTGCCCTGAAAGTGGCATCCATAACCACTGCGATTGAGAGCCGTAGAAAGATCGTCCGTGTACACATTGAATAGGAAGGGTGACAGAATGCCCCCCTGCCTGACACCGTTAGACACATGAAAGCTCTCGGACACGCACTTACCCCAACGAACCTGAAACTCTTGAGAGGTCTATACCAAGAAGAGATTAGTCTCACCAAGTGGGGTCAATACCCCTGTCAAGTAATTTTTGGAACAGAGTCCAGTGGTTTACACGATCAAACGCTTTCCGCGCGTCAAGAAAACAAATGAACACCGGGCTACTGTTGCGCAAATAATAATCAGTGATTTCTTTTAAGGCATAGATCGCCAAATCAGTCGAGTGATCTGCTTTAAAGCCAAACTGGTGATGACCAGTGCCGAGTTGCACAGAACAGCGGTTTAGAATTACTCTTTCCAAGATCTTGGAACAAACGCTTGCCATTTCCATTCCATTCCAGAATGTTTATTGCGCATCGACAACCTATAAGTAAAACGATCGGAAAATGAACATGAGTAACAGAGATAAAGCAAAATAATATAAGAGTGGTGCAAAAGCACATTGTGCTTGACTCTAGGCACCAACTCTTGTAACATAATCAGATAGACATCATAAACATAAAACAACATGAACATAGCCTTCAGATCAACGTCGAATATAACATAAACATACAACGTAATGAAGGTAACGTAGCGTAATGAAACAAAACTACCACTGCCGCCGCCACGACAGGCCACCGACCCAACCCGCGCTGACGTCACTCAGCCCACCGGGGACGCCGCCCACAAAACTGAATGAGGTAGGTAAATTAATAGGTAAATCTGTGCGAATGAAGCAAGAAATTTTGGAAATGCTGAGCCACCGCACGACAGTCCCCGCCGCCAAGATCGTCGCCATGCAAAAGAACACGTAATAACCGTGTAGTTGACATTTGACCAAAATTTTCGCCAAAAATTTGCAACATGTCCCGGTAAAGTTCCTCTCTCTGCAAATTATAGTTGGGACACGCGAGAATGAAATGATGAATATTTTCTGTTTCAAAGCCACAAGCACATTCAGGTGTATCGTGCCTTTGTATTTGAAATAAATGTGAATTTAGTTGTGACATTTGCATTCGTAGCCTAGAATGGAAAATATTGCCCATTTTAGTGCCAATTTTGTAAAAGGGAGAAGGCCCAGGCACCCCCAGTCGCCTCGAGATCTCTCGTTGAAAGGAACGAGGAGGAAGGGATCGGATGGATTCGGGAAGCTGGTTCCAGGATTTGCCTGTTGAGGGGAAAAAGGACTTCTGGAAGGATGTGGTTCGGTTGGGAGGCATGGTGTGTGTGTTGGAGTTGCGTAGTGTTCTGCCGGTGTTTTCTGCACGTGTTTCTGGCATGATCATCGTGATATAATTTGGCGTTTGGTGTCTTGGATTAGTGAATGTATGATATAAAGTGAGTTTGTGTATTTGTCGTCTTACAGTCAGTTTGTCCCAGCCCAAGTCTTGTAGAAGTTTTTCGGTTGACGTCCTGAACATAGCCCCCGTCACAAGTCTCCCTGCTCTGTTTTGTAGCGTGTCAAGTCGGGCAGCGTCTTGTATTGTTATGTGTCCGTCATATATTGTGTCACAGTAGTCAAAGTAAGGTCTTATATACGTCTTGTAAATTTGGTCGAGAATGGGCCTTGGTATGTAACGTGCAATGGAGTAGAGTGGACTGAGTGATTTGTGTACCTTGTTGCATATTGCATTGACGTGTTGGTGGAAGCGTAGGTCCTTAGAAAGTGTCAAGCCAAGGTGAGTATGAGTTTCATGAATGGGTACGTTTGCGCCCTCGAAAGTGAGCTTTGGTGGTGTGTACTGGTGTCTGTGTGAAAATGTTTGTTGGATGGTCTTCGTAGCGTTGAATGTAATTGCCCATTCTCGACCATATTTGTGGATTTCGTTGAGGTCTTGTTGTAGTGATAGCTGTACGGCGTCAATGTCTGCTGTCGTGTGCGAGGCGTAGATAGATGTGTCGTCAGCGAAAAAGAGAATGTCATTCTTTATTCGTCTTGAAAGTCCGTCGAGATACATAAGTGCCAGCAAAGGCTATCGGCCACAAAGGCTATTGCCACAGCTATCGGCCTATAATTATCCTTCTCATTCAACTTTCCATTTTTGTCCTTTACAATCGGTGTTAACAAAACATTCGTAAGAGAAGGGGGTAAAAAGCTGTGACGAACAAACATAGTGAAACACAGAGACAAATGAATCACACAAGGAAGGCCTGCAAACTTAAAATGTTCAGAACATAAGCCGTCCTTGCCACTAGAACGTCCTGATGATAGCTCACTAATAGATTTTCCGACTTCATCTACTGAAAACGACGCGAAAGCATGTTGAACATTCGAAAGCCTGTTCATGACAGTCTCTTTTCTCTTGCTATTTTGAAGTGTGTTTAAAATTTCCGAGAAGTGGTCTTTCCACATATTCGCAATATTAACCTCACCTGACTCACCATTGACGGAAGGAGCGAGAGGAGGAGAACAATTTAATCTCCTGACCTCTTTCCAAAAATCAGCCATACTTTGAGGGCTCTTTAGGAGCTTGTCGGCCAGTGATTTGGCACGAAGCTCCTTCTCATTTCGCAAACAATAGCGGAGTGATAGTTTAAATCGTGAACGAGCTAAACGCATCTGATCAAAATATAACCACCCCTAGGCTTGCCTATCAGCGCCCATAGTGCATACACATCCTATCATTCCAGCCAGGAACAACCTTCCTTGAATTACAGCCTTGGGCCTTACCTATCGTCCTGTTCGAAGCCTCTCCCAAGCAGGCAATCACCTGATCATAATACATTGCAATAGCATCACGATGGTCAGCTGAAGAGCAGCCACTGCAATGAAGCAATTCACCAGGAACGCGAATATTGTCCAAATTCTCTTTGACAACAGTTTCAAAGGCTGACAAATCCTCCACAGTCAGTGAATCCCATTCCACAGCCCACCTCGGCTCCTTTAACTGCTCAGAGGTATTGAGATCACTCACACCCTCTTGGGACCTGATTTTCATCATAACAGGGAAATGATCCGAGCTAAGAATGGAATGATCAATCACAATATTGTTCACAAGCTCTAAAAAACCTTCAGTGCAGACGATATGGTCGAGCCACGATTCCGTGCCATGTCCATCATTAAGGTGAGTTTTTGAGTCGGCTGAGAGTTGCATTGCATCGACCACGAAAAGGTTAGACTCGTTACAAAAAGATTCTAGCTCTTTGCCAAATTCAGTGGCCTTTACGATGTCAGCATTGAAATCGCCAAGAATGCATGCATACGGCGATTCAAACTCGTCAATTATCGTTTTCAACTTAGCTAAACGGTAAACGAAACTATCGAAATTTTGGTGTTAACAGTATGGCAAGTATACCCCCAAGAAGAGTATCTTGACCCCACCTCGGTTAAACTCTAGGCCTACGATACGATCATCGTCATAAGAGATGGGCGTGAAATAAGGCGCTAAGGCCTTACGCCACAACACAGCAACACCGCCATACGGCCTACCCGCAACTAGCTCTAACGAAGGGTTCATAGATGAAATAGCGAACGAAATAAAATCATTGTGAATATTATTTAGAGTTGGAAGGTCATCCGGAAAAAGCCAATGTTCTTGCAAGAAAACTATGTCAGACTGTTCACACAACTTATGAATGCCACCAGTGTTGCGCTTTGACGATTGGCAGTTGTAAGTGCTAATTTGAACATTAGGTATAAGAGAAAAGAAAAAAGGCGCAAGAAAATATAAAGCATGTTGCACTACATATCACAACACTTCACACTGTGCCGTTAGAACCCACCGCCCCCGGGGGAGAACCACGTTTCTGGAAGAAACGTCTCACTATCAGCCCCTCAGCCCAAAGCTGGGGATCCAGCAGGTCCAGATCAGCTGATGGGTTGAAGATGTCGAGACGGTAGGACTCGTAGCTGTCAAATCGCGTCTGAAGCTTTGTCACCGTCACTGACTCAGCCCCAGTCTGCTCACGGACGTACGAGCGGACAGCATCCTCGCCGGTACCAGGCGGGAGCCGCGACATAAACATAGAGTGACGCTTGATGGTGGGAACCGCCCTGATCGGCCCACCTGCACATTTCTTAGAACCGATCACGATGGAAGACGGCTGGGACGCCTTGCCCTTAGTGGCGCCCGCAGTGGCACTCGTAGTCGCAACCCCAGGCGGCGCGGGAGAGGGCCTGGGAGCAGGAGCCTTGCCTCTCTTCGCACGGTTGGCTACCGACCACTCCTCGCCATCACGACTGCTTGGCGCAGCAGCCTGCACAACGCCAGCGTACGACCTCTTGTTCTCAGGCCGAGAAGCATCACACGCAATCTCGGTGTCGGGCGTAGACTTGCCGGCAATGGCTTTTTCCACCCTTTCAGAGGTATCCGCAGTTACCTTAAGAATGTCCTGCATCATATTTTTAATGGTACTAAGTTCAATGTCCATGATCTGTTGTTTGCGCATCAGCGCACTCACAATGCAGTCAACTGTAATGGGAGGCAGTTTGGCCAGATCGAGAGCGACGAATCTCGGCAGCTGAGATCTATCGCACTCGATTAGCATCTTCGCGATTCCATCCAAATTCATCTTCTTTTTGTTCTGTCCACGCCGATTCCCAGCTCTAACAGACTCGTCAACATAGTCAGAAAGAAGGCTCTTCGCTGCATCGACTTCATCATCAGTAAAATTCTCACTAACTAACTTGACGATGACATCAATTGGAACACAATCAATCTTGCAGATCATATAGCAAAGCAGCTCATTTATTATCAAGGCCATTGGAGGCGCAACCAAGTAAAAGCTTAGTCCGCAGATATCAGGCGCCGAGGTCACAACGTCACGTTCAGTAAGAACGAATCGAAATTTCGAAGGGTTATTCTTGATCACGACTTCAACCGGTTGGCATCAAAAAACAAACAGTCCCGAAAATTCAGACATATTTCAAGACAATATTTCAAACACTTACGATGCTCCAGGGGACGAAATCTGGACTCCTCAAGGAAACCGTTCTTCCACAAACCGAAAGAGACCAACAATAATGAGAGAGAGAGAGAGAGAGAGAGAGAGAGAGAGAGAGAGAGAGAGAGAGAGAGAGAGAGAGAGAGAGAGAGAGAGAGAGAGAGAGAGAGAGAGAGAGAGAGATCCCTTTATTGGCAGACTCTGGGTCCATAAGAGGTAACACACAATGATGATGACGTGACAATCATATGATGATGACGGTATGAAGATGACATGGGTACATGACCAACATCAGCAGCGATCAACAACCACACAATGCTGCAGTCCACACTTTACGCATAGGAGGTATGTGGGCGATATCACTGTAATACAGTGTAGACATTATTCGGTTTTCTGACTTTTTCAAACGCGACATGAAATTCCACACAGCTCTGCGGTAGGTCGCATCAAAGCCATCTATGTGTTCTTGCGCAAACATTCCAGAGGCACTACAATATTTAGGGTAGCCTAAAAACATTCTAGCAGCGTTATTGAAACACACTTTAAATTTCCGAAGAACCGATGCATGAAACGAGTGCCATAAATGCATGTAGCTGCTGTTAGAACAATATGCATTGTACAAATACTTTTTAACCGAATATGTACATAAAGCGAATTTACGACTCAATGAATTGGCACGACAACACAGTGATCGGTACTGATGACAAATCTCGACATTGTCCACTTTGGTTCGTGTGCTCGAAATGTGGTATCCAAGATACTTATATTCGTCGACATATGAAAGCACACTATTGCACAATGATATCTTAGGGAGTGATAGATTTCGAAGACTCACGGGAAGCATGGCCATTGGCCATGCAGACTGTCTTTTTAGTATTGAATAGAATGTCATGATCTTTCGCATACTAGGATCAAATGTTCAGCAATTTTTGAAGCCCAAAAGGCGTAGGCGAAAGAATGACCATATCATCTGCATAATAGAGATGGTTGAGACTACCTAGATAATGGCACCCCACGCCACTTTGGTCGAGAAGAGTCGATAAACCATCCGTATATGCATTAAACAAATAGGGTGAGAGAATGCCGCCTTGCCTAACGCCATTTGACACGGAAAAACCATCAGATAATGCCTTACCCCATCGAACATGAAAACGCTGCGACCTATACCACGAACTGAGTAATTTCACTAAATTTGAATCCATCCCCTTATCAAGTAATTTGTCAAACAATGTCCAGTGATTTACACGGTCGAACGCCTTTCGTGCGTCTAGGAAACATATGAATACAGGGCTATCATTTCGTAGGAAATAATCAGAGATCTCTTTAAGCGCATATATAGCCATGTCTGTAGAGTGTTTTTCTTTAAAACCAAATTGATGGCATCCTGTGCTAAGATATGAGGAACATCTGCTCAAAAAGACCCTTTCTAAAACTTTCGAGCTCGCGCTTGCAACTGCTATTGGGCGGTAGTTATCTTTTGCGGACAAGCTCGAAGTCTTGTCCTTCACAATTGGCGTAAGAACAACATTTGTAAGCTTATCTGGCAAATGCATATGCTTGGCGATCATAGTAAAGCATAATGACAAATGTGTCGCGACTGCATTGCCGCCAAATTTAAAATGTTCTGCATAAAGAAAATCATTCCCGCTTGAACGACCTGATGACAGTTCTCCGATAGAGTCAATAACTTCCCTGACAGTAAAAGTCTGAAAGGTATCGCCAGCTGTCGAAAGTTTGTCCTCCACAACTTCTCTCTTATCAGTGTTATTCACACTATTTAAAATTTCCGAGAAATGATCTCTCCACATACTGGCAATGTTCTCTTCCCCAGAGATACCGTCAATTGATGGAGCAAGAGGTGGGCTGCTGTTCAGCTTGTTCACCTCTTTCCAGAACCCTGAAATATTATGTGGGTTCGCAACAAGCTTATCAGCCAGAGCCTTTGCCCTTAGCTCCTTCTCGTTCCTCAAACAGTGGCGCAGAGCATACTTAAATCGCGATCTGGCTAAGCGTAGCTGACAATAAATGTAACCTTCCCTAGGTTTTCCCACTAGTGCCCACAGTGCATACAAATCGCAAAGAATAATATGCGCGTCCTTAACAAAATCATTCCAACCCGGAATGTTACGCCTAAATTTACCTCCTAGCTTTTTGGAAATGGTCGTTTTAGAGGCGTTCAGCATGGAATTGAGAATACTTTCATAATACTCATCAATCAAAACACTATGTGTCACGTCAGAACAGGCGCCGCAGTGCAATAGCTCATAAGGAGTCTCAATTTGAGCCAAATTATTAGTGACAGCAGCGGTATAGTCCTTGAGCTCATTTGGACTCAGTGACATCCAATCAACAACCCATCTATCAGCTGCTGCTGTCTCAGGTTCAACGATATGAATATTACAGTCCTGGGTTCTAATGTGAGTGAATACCGGGAAGTGATCAGAGCTAAGAACGGAATGGTTTATGCCAATGTTTTCAATAATTTCGAAAAAGGCTTTCGTACAAATGATATGGTCAAGCCAGGCCTCAGTACCATGGCCATCATTAACATGAGTCTTTGAATCAGAAGAGAGATATAATGCATCCGCTATAATAAGATTGGACTCAACGCAAAACGACTCTAGCTCCTTGCCAAACTCGGACGCGTTCACTATGTCAGCGTTAAAATCTCCTAATACACACACATATGGTGAATCTGATTCATCAACAATTGCCTTAATCTTGCCTAGATAATACACATAACTTTCAAAATTAGGCGGTGTACAGTAATGCAAATATACACCAAGGAGAAGAAGCTTAGTTTCACCTTGGTAAACTTCTAAGCCCAGGATACGATCATCATCATACGTCACAGGTTTCACAAGATGGGTTAGCGCTTTACGCCACAACACGGCCACGCCACCATAAGGTCTGCCTGAAAAGAGCTTAGTGAATGGATCCATTGACGATAGTCCAAATGAAATAAAGTTGGGATGAATATTGTTTAACGACGGAAGATCCGACGGGAATAGCCAATGTTCTTGTAAAAACACAATATCTGAATCGTTACACAACATATTGATACCACCAATGTTACGTTTAGACGACTGACAATTGTAAGTGCTAATTTTAATCATGAACAAAACAATTAAATACTTATAGGCTCTAGCTACATACAAAGAAGACATCATGCTGTCATAGATCAGTATTTTTGTGAACCTAGATCCCTTCTCTGGAAGAACCGTCGTACAATGAGCCCTTGTGCCCACAGCTGCGGGTCCAGCAGGTTTATCTCAGCAGGGGGATTGACAATATCGAGGCGATAGGACTCATAACTGTCAAATCGGGTCTGCAGCTTTTCAACGGTCACCGTCTCTGCACCGGACTGCTCGCGGACATAGGCGCTGACGGCCGCCTCACCGGTACCTGGCGGGAGACGGGACATGAAGAGGGAGACTCGCTTGACGGCCACCACGGCCTTGATGGATCCAGTCGTCTTAGTCCCAATAACTGCAGAGGACTTGGCTGTCTTCGGAGGCTTCACGCTGTTCATTGCAGCGGCACCTGGTGGGGCAGCAGTGGGCTCGACAGCAGCAGGCTTGCGAGCTGGTGGCGTGCCCTTTTTCGCACGGTTGGCGATGGTCCACTCCCCTGCAGATGCTTTAGCAGGTGCATCCTGAACCACATTGGCATACGTCATCGGCTGCGATGGCCCAGCGGTTGTCTCGCAGGCGTTATCATGTATGCTACTGGCAGTTGCGGACTTCTGGGCTACAGCCTCTTCGACCCTTTTCGATGTATCGGCGGTTACTTTCAATATATCTTGAATCATATTTTTCATAGAAGTCATTTCGACGTCCATCAGTTGTTGTTTCCTCATCAGCGCGCTCACATCGATGCAGTCGACAGTTATAGGCGGAAGTTTTGCCAGGTCCAGTGCGACAAACTTCGGTAACTCATCCCTGTTACATTCAATCAGCATCTTTGCGATGTCATCCAGGTTCATCTTTTTCTTATTCTGGCCGCGACGATTGCCAGCTTTTACAGATTCTTCTACATGCTCACACAAGAGGGACTTCGCAGACTCAACCTCGTTATCCGTAAAGTTTTCACAGACCAGCCTCACAAGCACATCGATGGGAACGCTGTCAATTTTACACAACATGTAGCATATTAACTCATTGATGATCAAGGCCATGGCCTAATTGATCAAGACACCACTGATGGTGCCGTGCTCACAATGTCACGTTCTTTTGAAGTCGATCTAGAAAATCGACGTGTTAGTCTGCTTTTTGCGGTCAGTGAGCAAGCAGCAAAAATTATTATCTCTCCAAAAAGTTCACAATCTTAATCTTGAAGTTGTTCAGTACTTACGGCATACCAGCGCTTCAAAACTTGTCACTGTGCTTGTCTGATCTTAGTCAAACATGTCAAACCAAAATTACAAGTCAGGGAAGCAAGAAACCATAAATAAACCAACATAAACGAAGAGCTCCCGAAAAAGCTTCTTACGGTCAGCTGACTAACTGGTCCGTAAAGGTAGCGGAAAAGTTACTTGGCACTAAAAAGCAGAAGAATCAAGGAAGGAGATAGTATGGAAATAATGAGTTTATCACGGATAGTTACGAGGTTATGGGTCTCGGAGTAAAAACTGATACAACCCACCCCATTTTTTTTTTTTTTTTGGTCCTCCCGGCAAGCCAAGTGGCTATAGCCGGGGGAAGGGGAAAGTTACTAGCTGGCAATTGGCCAGGTCTTTCGTTTACGTTACGTTAATGCCGGCTATCTCTCCCCTACCTACTTAATTAATTGTCATCTATTCATTCAATTCATAGGCAATTCAGGGCATCGATCGGCAGCGCCCTTACTGCATGGTACTGTGGATCGTCGTTGGGTTTCTTGACTCCGACTCCGACTCAGACTTTCAAAAATCAACTCTGTGTATCCTGACATGTATTCTTGTCGTGGTACCTTGGGGACTCTGTGGATCCCGAGGTGTATATGTGTCGTGGGACCTTGGGGACTGTGGATCCTGCAATGTATACTTGTCGTGGGACCTTGGGGACTGGATCCGGCAATGTATACTTGTCGTGGGACTTTGGAAACCTTGGATTAAAAAAAAAATGAATTTGCTGTGGGACCTTGAGGATCCTGGATCTTGATTTTTAGTCACGGTACAAGTCTGGTGGCACCTTCTTCCCCCTCCACACGGGCAGCAACGGCTATGAAGGCTGTTTCTTCGGTTCACCCTCAGGTACCCTTTTGGAAACAATGCTTTACTGAAGAAGTGGGTTCATGCAACAAAGCTACTACTTATAGGATGACCATGGAAACCTTCGTCTCATTCAATGCGCTGCAGTGACCACTCCGAAGGCGATTTTCCCTGTCAAGAACGCAGAAAGCAGCGAGAAGGCATCACCCCCTCGTGGTTTCAACATGAAAAAGTTAAGAAGTGTGCAGCCAAGACGTCATCAGGAAGACGTCACAAGCAGCCTATGTCTGAAAAATGTGCGGCGAGGGTTCGGCCTTCGCCGCCCGTGGAGAATCCCACGGCTCTGTCGTGGAGGCGGGCCTCACGCCCGGTGTGGAGGCTACGCATATCCCTATGAAGGACCCCCATGGCTCCTTTGCTTGCGCCGCCGACAAAGCACACAGACCACGCCTACAACGTAGATGTCAGTTTGAGGCACATCTATATCCCTGTTAAGAAAATGACCAAACAGTGTCGTAAGCTCAGGTACGAGAAGAAGCTGCTAAGACAAAAACTACACAGGCGTGATAGGCAACTCGTCAGTCTAAAGGCTTTGAACGCTTTAAACGAGAACCGACTCGTGGAAGACGACCTTTTGGAAGCCTTACGATTTCGTTTCGAAAACAAGATTGTGGCAGAGCTCTTCAGCAACGAAATCGTCAACGGTAGCAAAAGGCGCGGGGGTCAACGATACTCGGAAGATGTAAAAAAGCTTTGCTTGACACTTTACTACTACTCTCCACGTGCTTACAAGTTTCAGGCAAAGAACTTCACGCTACCTAAGACAACTTCTTTGCGTGAATGGACCAGGAGCGTCAACTGCCGAAGTGGGAGTACTGTCTGAGGTCAACGGAACATTGCAGTCACAAGTATCAGCTGGAACACTCAGTGCTGAATGTGCTCTCCCAGTTGGCGAGATGTCTATTCGCAAGACAGTAATATACTCGCGTACAAAGGACAGGTTCATCGGCAGCGTCGACCTGGGTGCTGGTGAAGTCGACTCCAGGCTGGCGACGAACGCGCTTGTTTTCCTGGCCGTCGCTCGGACTAAATGGATCGTGGCGCCACCCAGTCGCGTACTTCCTGACCACGAGACCACGTGTCGGGGAGACACTGGCTCAGCTGACCACCGCTGTTCTGGCCGCTCTGAGCGACGCTGGACTACGAGTTCGAGCTCTCATCGCTGATGGCCTCAACGCGGACCTCACCATGTTCGGCTATCTGGGAGCTGACGTGAAGTAGATCAACAACCCACCTTTCAAAAACCACTTCCTGCACCCGTCGACGGAGAAAGACTTCATCATGCTGGACGTAGCGCACGTGCTGAAGCTTCTCCGCAATCTTCTGGGAGAGTCTGGAACGCTCTACCTTGACAACGAGGAAATATCATGGAACCTTTTGCCTTTTTGGGTGCCAACTCTCACCAAAGACACTAATGTCTTAAAAAAAACTCGACAGATTGTTTACATGTTTCATAATTAATTGGAGGTGAGCTATGGCTAGTTTGAGCATGATTATGAATATTATGATGGTAGAAAATGACCTTATGCTCATGATACAATGAAATGATATTAAAATAAGTCCAAAAAGTATTACGATACCTATATTTCGACTAGCGTCGTCTTCAGAATGTACATTTTCGGAATTGTCGACGAGCAAATTCAAACCCTTTCAAAATAGCGTGCAACATTTTTGTGAGATCCCTGGCTAACAAATTACAGTCAGGTCATACCTATAATAAATTTTAACAGCGTACAATACGATGCTCCAATATCACTGAATAACAGTTGGATAAATATTGTCAATGCTACACAATACCTAAAAGTAACACAGGCATATGTTGTTTGTGCAGCACGCCAAACTCGCGAAAATGCAAAACCTATGCAGAGTGATTGACATGATAAGATGCATTCATACACTTAATTACACATGTTTCAGGTGCGTATAACTAATACATACACACAGCAGAGTAAACATGATACCAGTGTAGAGCTCGCTGAGGTGGTGCACGAGTGGGGGGGGGGCGCTGTCAACTGCGTCTACCCCAAATCAAATTAGTACAAATGGCGATGGAAGACGCACCTAACAAGTACAAGTTCTTCAGGTGAGACAAATAAAAAGAATGGATAAGCCAATAGACATGCTGACAAAAAAGAGAACGGAGGGCCAAGCATAGAACATTGCCTATGTGGGAGTGTAGGGAGGGGTGGAGAAGGGGCCAGGATGAGGTTTGTGTGTTTAGGCATGGTTTTTGGTTTCTTATTTCAACAGATTCTGCTATTTTCAGATCAGCCACATCTTTACATACTCTCTCTCTATGGTAATTTTGAATGAGGATGACGATATACTACATGATGGGTGGTTGAGGTTGACATGATCTCCAAGAGGGGTGTTTTTGGCCTTGTTTTTAGCATCCCGTAGATGCTCATTATTTTAAATCTTTCGCGGACTCTCCTTTTTTATTCACCTATGTACACAGCGGGTTTCTCATCACACAGGTTACATGTGATTTTATATACAACATTTTTGGTATGACAGCGGCTACGAAGGCCTGCTTCACAGGTGTGACATCTCTTTGATTCAGCAGGGCACGGAGGACTTTCGAGACCTGACCGTATCATATGCTTGGACACCGTTTTCCCGCTGACCCATGCGACCTGTGCCATCAGACCAGACGAGCGCACCGCACCGTTCACTCGGCGCGCTAGTGTTTCGTCAATGTACAGCCCACCGCTAAAGTAATGTAGGGTTTTACCAATCTCAACGGTTGGCTTTGACTGGCGATTGTTTAAAGGGACCCTCCCACCTTAACATTAGATTTGAGTTGAGATAGCCAAAATGGGGTCCCTGGCTCACAATTACCGGTTTCGACACTCACAACATCGAGAAATGCCTTAACCCTATTAGTGGCAGGCTCCTGGTATACCCCTATTAGTGGCAGGGGGGGCTGTTTACGACCCCCCCTTGATATCTCGAGATCTAACGGGCCGATTTTCAAAATTCAAACGGCATTCGATTTCGCTCAACGTGATCTACATTTCTAAAAAATAAAAATTAAAATATGTCAACAGGGGGGTAGAGGGGGGTAAAAACGGGCAAATTGCAGATACATTTTTGACTGTTTATCACGGCCAGGTTTTTGAACCAATCCTAACGCAACTTTTGCCGATCGATAGAGAATGAACCAGGAATTCACATGGATCCTAAAAATATGCATTTTCAAAAATCATAGGCGGATACAGATCATTGAGATTGGGGGTACACAAAAAGTATAGTAAATAAGGTTTTTGTTGGTACTGTTTCTAAAAAGGGTGGTAATGGTCTTGTTATGTTACAATTTTCTTATGAGAGAACGACTACAATTGTATTGGTCATGCATAGGCGGTGTCAGGGCACCTATGTTGGGAGGTAAAACATAACCCCCCTTTTTGGACGCCTGGATCCGCCTATTATAGCAAAAACGTGTCAAAAGAGGATGCACAATAACTGTATATGTTATCACATGTATACCTTTCATTCACTGTTCGTAAAACTGGTGCAGCATCGTGATCTTCGCCCAAATGACTCGCTTCACGAATAGGACCCCCAATTCCCAGTGCTCTGGAGCCGCCCCTGGTAAAGTTATGAACTTGAAATTTTCAGGGAATAAGCCCAATTTAGTTTTAGGAAAAGTCAGAAAATTTCAGCATCGTAGCTTCAGCGGTTTCGGAGATATTCCCGAAAAACCTGAGGGGTGGATAAAAACAACCCCCCCCCCCTGCCACTAATAGGGAAATATTGAATTTCAAAATTGCAGCATTTTGATTCAGAGGGGCTAATGCTTAGGAATACCCCTCTGAATGTGTGACGTCAGCGCAGATATCTAACGATTTTTAAATGTTTGACTAAAACGTTTTGTAGCACGCTGTGGTATATGCTATTTGCGCGCAACATCTGCCGCAAACGCCGCACTTCTAAAATAAAGTCGCTAGAAACAGCGGAGATCCCAAAAAAGTAAACAAAAGTAAAAGTCTAATATCTTGAAAACCGGTGAATATTTTTCGGTGAAATTTGGTAGATATTCGTTTTCGCTGTTTCTGAACCGAGCGACATCACTTTCATGCCAATTCATAAACTTTTTTGAAGGTGGGAGGGTCCCTTTAATGCGGAGTGATCGAAAAGAAGATACCTTACCTTACCTTACCTTCCTTACCTTACCTTCGTGGTGATCGGGATTGGAAAGGCCACTTGGCCTGGGGATCCCGCTCTCATCGAGCTCATGTCGGGATACAGGCTAGGCTCTCAGGGATAGGGGGTGTCGTACATGATGCCACCCCAGTGCTTGTCCAGCTGGGCCTTGAACTGGTTGACGGACTGTGCCATGACCACTGCACTTGGTAAAGAGTTCCAGTCGTTGATGACCCTGAAGCTGAACGCGTTTCTGCGCACGAGTTTGGTGGCCCTCGGTTTCTCGAGCTTCCACTCGTGGCCCCTGGTTCGAGCTGAGTTGCTCCGGGTCAAGAAGCTTTCTGGCGATATGGCCAGCCCTCCGTGCAGCAGCTGATATAGGGTCACCATGTCGCCTCTGCGCCGCCGGTAGTAGCAAGGCCATCTATAGAAGGTACAGTCACTCTCCCGCCGACCAATCAGAGACAGATCCTGAGTGACGTCACCCCTGATGCTCGATAGGGGTACTCCATTCCTTTACAACGTAAAAATGACTAACTTCATTTGAAGATTGTTGGTGACACTCTACACATATCGCTCAACCATTGATGTCATTGGAAAGTCCAACTAATTTTCTAGCGATAAAAAAGAGCAGCAATATGCTAAGAAATGGCCGGTTTTGAAGATATAGACGATTTAAAAACCCTCTGCAGTGGAAGGAAAGCAACGTAAAAACGCATCGAGCTTATATTTTTACTATGAATAAATCATTTTTCATCAAGTTTTTAGATATGGTATCGATTTATTCAACAACTTTATTACAATATTTATTATTACTTGGAACTTTATTTCAAAATAATATTTTCAAAAATGGCAACTGTTGGCAAGTAGCTTTGAAGCGATTGTGGCGCGCCGCGCCATTATTGTCCTGAGGCTCCCATA
Organism: Amphibalanus amphitrite; assembly: GCF_019059575.1. Taxonomy (NCBI): domain Eukaryota; kingdom Metazoa; phylum Arthropoda; class Thecostraca; order Balanomorpha; family Balanidae; genus Amphibalanus; species Amphibalanus amphitrite. The sequence goes on along the minus strand of NW_024882612.1, from coordinate 168,973 downwards.
TGATGTCATCAAAAGTGGAGTGACATGGGCCTGGGTAGTAGAGTGATGGTAGTCCCAGTCGACGGAGTCTTTCGGGGTACGGGAGGTGCTTGATTTGTGCGACCATTCTTGTTGCACGACGTTGCACGCGTTCAAGCCTCTTCTGGTCCTCTTTCCCAAAAGGTCCCCAGATTGTGTTCCCATATTCTAGGAGGGGCCGAACCATGGTCTTGTAGAGAAGCGGCAGCGTGTGTTCGTCAATGTTGGCGAATGAGCGTCTCACGACGGCCAGAATCTGTGAGGCTTTAGCGACGGCTGACGCGGTCTGCTTGTGAAAACTGAGTTGGTTGTCGATTTCGATGCCGAGGTCTTTCTCCTCTTCAGCGTTTTGGATCAGGATTCCGTTCAAATAGTACGCATGCTCCGGGTTTCGGTGGCCGAGGTGCATCGCCTTGCACTTTTGGGCATTGAAAGGGAGCAGCCACTTCTCAGACCAGCGGACGAGCGCATCGATGTCAGTCTGGAGGTCATTGCTGCTACCCAGGACGCGGCGGTATAGTTTCGTGTCGTCGGCGAACAGTTTGACTGAACCAGTGACCTCCGAGGGAAGATCGTTGACAAATATCGTGAACAGTACAGGTCCGAGAACCGATCCCTGTGGAATGCCACTGGTCACAGGGGCCCACGAGGACTTGCATCCATGGACCACAACCCTCTGTCGGCGATCGATCAGAAAGGCTGCGATCCAGTTGAGCAGCGGGCCCCGGACGCCGTATGCAAACAGCTTGCGGATCAAACGTTGGTGCGGCACAGAGTCGAACGCCTTGGTGAAGTCCAGGTAGATGATGTCGATGTTGTCTCCGTTTTCGATGGCGGCGCTCCAGTCCTCGATTGCTTCCATCAGTTGTGTCGTACACGACCTCTTTGGGAGGAAGCCGTGCTGGGCGCTGGTGAGCAGACCGTTCTCGCGGAAATGTTGGAGGAGAGCATCTCGGACAATTGATTCAAGGACTTTGACAGGGATGGCAGGGGTCAATAGCTAAAAGATGTCAATAGCTAAAGTTGCAGCTGGAAGGGTGACGATACATACACTCCTTGTGTGAACGGCGCAGTGCATCGCATCTGTGCTACTGACATCGCGGCAGATGGCGGCCATGAGACTGAATGCTTTGGGATAATTTTTGCACAGATAAAAAAGCCAATCTTTTTGCAACAATGCTCGTATAAAATTATCGATCATTGTTTTATTTAAGATCCTCCAATGGTACATTTACAATGAACACTCATTATGAAACACCCTGTATAAGCTACATTCAAAGTTTCATTGTAGTCTGGCTAATCGTTCCTAAGCTTCAGGCTGGAGACTTCCACACGCGGGTAAGTCGCGTGTAAATGGTTTGCGGGTAAGTTGGCGTTTATCTCGCGTTTAAGTCGGCGGGTAACTTTGCCCGGAGACTTCCATCTGCGGGTAAATAGTTTGTTCGCTAAGTTAGCGAACGAACTTACACGCGAGCCACCCCATGTATTAAGTTCGCGGGTATCTTTTCGGTGGTGCTTTTTTGGGTCCTTAGGGGGGTTTAAAAGTTTATTTCTGTGCAAATTTTATGTGCAAGTGATAGACAATAGTGCAATCATCTAGTTCTGGCTTTTTCAGCCAGTTCGGCCTAGCCGTTCGGCTGCTAAGATTAGACGAATTTGAGGTCACCTTTTCATACTCGTACATAGTACTGAGGCCAGTTTTACCAACAGCAAAATAGCCGCCTGGCGGAATTTTTCGCCTAAAGGCCGATTCACATACGGATCGAGAGCGGTAAAGCCCTATCCGCTTACGTGCTTATCGCGTTTACACTCCGTATGTGAAACGGTCTTTAGGTAAAAAATTCCGCCAGGCGGCTATTTTTCTGTTGGTTAAACTGACCTCTGTGCTTGTTGAGGGGTTACAAATTACGTATTTCATCACTGCAAGTATCCAGATGTTTTCAACAAGTCATACATGAGTAATCAGAGCAATATTAGAGTTGACAGAATTGAGGATGTAGGACTCAAATTTTCAAATACGGAGGTATTAGTCTATTTCCATCGCACCTATCTCCTTGCCACCAGCTGCTATTTCGTAATCTTCGGGATAGTGAGATGGGATTCGTATCGCATCCGAAATAATGTGATCATCGAGCCAGCCGGCTAGTGTCGGGCCCCTGTCGTCGCACTTCGCGTTACGTGTCAGTGGGGCGAGGACCAGCTCAGTGGAAGCAATACGAGTGTCCGGTCAACAACCATGGACAGGAAGAAGAGGAGCAGAAATTTCAGTAGTAGAGACATGCATTTGTTAACCGATGTCATGAAGACTGAAGTAAAAGTCATCGAAAATAAGCGACACGATGGAAGGAGTAATGAAGAACGAAAACGGTCTTGGAAGAACATTGTTACAGCCTGTAATGCAAGGTCAGAAGAAAAATGGGACTAGAAACAGCTGACACAGCTCTGGAGAGATATGAAAAGGACGGCCAAAAAGAACCATTAGCGGTTTTAACGGCAGCAAATGGGCACTGGTGGTAGACCGGATCCTGCGCCGTTGGAACGTCAGCCACCCCCGCGACACGCACATAACTGATCACTCGGTGATAATCGTCATTTGTGTGGCATTGAATTGGACACCGACGACGCCTCACCGGTGAAGTGACGGGGCGGGGGTGAGGACGGGGGGTGACGGAGACGAACCGACGAGGGCAGACGAGTAATCTGAGATACGGCTGTTGCAAGATCATGCAGTAGACTGGCGGTCGGCCATACAGAGTGAAATAACACAAGGCGATTAGCATTATTGATGCTGATTGGCACGGCTTCAAACGCTGTTCTGGTTAGGTTAATGCATCACCACATCCCATGTTACGGCTGTACTCATTGCATGTGTAAAAACGCTGATTGGGGGCCACCGGTCCCATAAATAACGGAATTACGCACTTGTTCATTGGACCAGCTGATCGCCGCATCCCGATCAGCTGATCGGGAAGTCCTTTAAACTGGCGTGTAAGTCGGCATTACACGCGTGTAGCTACCCACCAGTTAACCGCGGATGGAAATCCCCGGGTAAAAGTTGGTGGGCAGCTACACGCGTGTAAGGAAGTTAGCCACCAAAATAAACGCGAGTTAACCGCAAACTGGAAGTCTCCAGCCAGAAGAAGCAGAACATACCCATGACTGAAACCGCACATTACTTCTGCTGTGGACTGTACGGGAGCGATATGTAGGTCTGTCATTTTTGTTGCGTCTAGTGGTGTTGTGTTTGTGACCTTTCTGTGTGTGGTGCATGATCTTGTGCTTAGTTCTCTGTATTAGTTTGTTGGGGTATCCGTTGTGTCTGAAAAGTGTCTCTACGACCTTCATTCCTCGCTCTTTTGCCTGTCTGTCTGAACCTAGCCGTTTAGCCCGCAAGAGTTGTGAGTGGAGTACTGATCGTTTGCATTGCATTGGGTGTGCTGATGTGTAGTGAATGATGATAGGTGCAGCCATAGGTTTGATGTACAACACTGAGAAAAAAAAATTACCACCCTATGGAAACTAACCCTTTTATTCAGGATAAGACTCATGCCATACTCAGGTAAACTAACGTATTTACCAACGATGCCTTAGTTCGTTCGTAGCTCTGTTGTTGGCGTCATTCACCTGATAGGATGGAGCGCAGGACTCGCACACGCCGACTGCCGTGCGATCGGCGCAGCCCGTACCGTTTGCACCGCAAAAAGCAGGGTCCAACCACACGGTGCACTTGGAACTCTTGGGGCCGAGCAGACGGGAATCAGCCAGCGCCTCCCACACGGCACTGGTCAGCTGAATGGGCACCATCGCGTCACGCTCGGGGACCATCACCCGGAAGCCCCTATGGGGCAGACCGGGACTCTGTCTGTTGCAAATCATGCAGCGGACACGAAGGAGAGAATTGTAAAGAGCGTGTGCGTCTCGGAGTGTCGTCATCGATGTCACTGTCAGCACAGCCGCCGGATCATCGCAGTCGACGTTGCCATCGGCCGGATCATGCCACGGCTGGCAGCACTTCGCCTCGCGTGGCTCGGACACTGTGAAACGAGCAGAAGTGAAGGTGGGAAGCGCAGAATCAATGTGAAGCCGGTGGCGCCTGGACACAACACCTATTTTGACCGTGCCGTCCGGAGAGGTACGCGTCACCACCGAGACGCGCTGGCCCAGGCGGCTGCAGCAGGATCACGACTGTGGAAATACGAGCCGGTGACCAGATTCTGCTCTGTCCTGGTGTTGCCGTCCTTTAGCAACGATTGAAGTGACTGGAGACAAACGACCGCCGGCGGCGATTTGTAGCGGCAGTAAACCCGCCACATAGCGCAACCCAGAAGCGAGTCGACTCTGTGCGTGGGCACCTCTCTATGTCCGACCTCGTGCTGCAATCGATTCCCACCAGTTGATCGCAGGTGAATGTGACAGTCTCTTTAGAACCGGCGTACATATAACTTCCCAGTGGATACTTGGCAGCGGCCCTCGCATCCAGCACACGTAGTTTCCTACAGCCCCCAGCCTGACAACGACGAATGGAGAAGGAAGGGAACTGAAAATCAATGGGATCGTCGACACCGTCCACGCCCGGCTCCTGCTGCGAAGCCACCGGCGGGGTACAGGGACCCGCAGTTGCTACTGTACACATATATTACCAATTTAGAATTGCGCTATTATTTGCTAAGTGCTAGCCATTGGAGAAAGGAAATGTAGCGCAAAGTATGGAGGAATAACACATGTTTGCTCCTAGCACGTATGTTTTGCATAATTCCTCTTACCGCAACAGATATTCTTCCAAAACTACAATCGTGCTATTTTTCCGCGCCGGTTGCCTCCCCAGAGCCCGTCCTTGGTATCGCCTATAGCTTCCGTTCCCGCTACGTGAATGAAAGTCACGTGACTACTACAGGTTTGCGCTCAGTACTAACACACCTAGCCCGAGGGCCGGTCCGTAGCGGGGAGGGGTAGAACGCCTGAGCTCCAGCGCAGTGGAGGTGGTGGTGGCCCGTATCATAAAGAGGCAACCGTAAGCAGAACTGCAATTGCCGCAGTATAAGATTATGATCAAGTTTTCTTTAAATGTATTGATTGACAAGAAAGTGCAATGTTTATCCGATATAATAAAACGGTGTCCAAGGCCTTGGAAGAACTATAAAACATATTCAGCAACGTATAAATTTCTGATACAGGCCATGACCTTTCACCTTGCCTCCGGGGAGGACCGCTCAGGAAGCCACATACCGAACGAATCGAGGCCTCGCAGCGCGGCGGCAGAGGAGGTGGATAAACCATCGCCAAATCTTTCGATTACTTATGTTTCCAGAAGGAGGGGGGGTGGAGGGGGGGGGCTATTTTCAACCCACTCACCAATCCTTTCCTTATTAACTTATAGCTTACCGAAAAATGCAACACAATGGTGGCCGTCACGAGATGTAGCGAAGAGTGCCTCAGCCACACCGGTTTTGAGTAAACTTTAAGCATTCGAATTCAGGCCAGTGATCCTGAATCATTATTTTATTTTTGTCGTGCATAAGCTGGGATGACGTGGTCCAAGTTAATTGCGAAGAAACGGTTTTAGTTTCAGAACATTTATGAGGCTAGTCGCGCCAAATAGTATACGTTTGTTGTAAAATGTCAAATAGAATGTTGACGTGCTATCCAGATGATGGAATTTATTTGACACACTAGAAGTCAAAAAGTGGCATCGTTAGTCATCCTGCATACCTATAAATCGATTCGTCACCTTGGTTCGAGCTCAATAGTTCTTTTCGCGGATGATCGGTTTCGTTTTCTTTTATTTGGGGGGGGGGGGCAGTTTATGAGCCAGTAACCACCCTCCCCAGCCCCCCAAACAACAATTGTTGACAAATACTGTGGTGGCCTAAAAAATGCCCTCAATTGTGTAACGTAGGGAAGAATGAGGTAAGTTGAGCCGCTTTTGTTTTTCGTAAGCTACAGGCTAACTTACTGATCATTTTTCTGCGTTTACGGGTTGGACGGACAGAGTGCGTCATTGCGCATGTAATGGTGGCCAGAAATGTTTCATACCGCTTATTTTTGTACTGAAAGGCTACGTCAAAAATCATCTTGCACGTTGCTCATCTTACCCCATGGGCGAGGTAAGTTGAGACACATCGTGGGGAAAGTTGAGCATGGATGGAAAAAGCGAACCTCTTCTTTTCCCGGGCGCGGCGAAGAGTGGGCTCTTTTATTAACTCCATGGCATACATAATTATGTCAAAGTTTTTTCCTCCATCAAAAAGTGACTGTTTTAAGCCTTCCAATAACTCGTCAAGTTTTCTATCACGGAAGAAATCATTTTATCCTTCAGATAATCTGCAAATCACTTACAACTTGTGTAATCAACAAAGAAAAACAATTTCCTACCATTTTTATTCAGCAGAAACAAGCGCAGCTCAGTTTGGTTTTCGACAGCGGAGACAACAATGGCTCATCCGGCTCATCTTCCCCCAGGTGAAAATGGCTCATCTTGTCCCACCCGTGGCCATTTTCGATTAATTGCACCCGCTAAGGAAAATAACCATGCACCGTAGATAACAACCATCTCATTTTAAAGGCAAAACATGTCTTAGTTATCAGGGGCGATATGTTACCGGGTGCTGAGCGTGAGAACGTTGCCGTCTCACGTGAAAGACTGCAGCATCGTAAGCGAACGGCACATGGAAGCTCAAGTCAATCAGCGCCAGAGGAGCATAGGCGGCGGAACGGGGAGGGCACCGGGGCACCGTGCCCCCCTTTGATTTTGGCATTTTAACATTAGCCCTATGGGCGTTGCATGGAAAGAATGGGACCAAAAGTCGGCAGTGCCCCCCCCCCTTAACCCGCGAGTTGCTGGGGGGGGGCGTTAAACGCCCCCACTTTTTTCGCCGGGCCATAGCATAAAAACGGCGCGCCGCAGGCGCGCCAAATTTTGGGCACCTGTAGAAAATTGATTGAAATTTATTGTGACAAAGTTTCAAAAAAATCCGTCAGAAATTTTTTGAGATATCGAGGTTTTAGTGACGTCATGATTTCTGAGTTTTCGACCAAAAACGGCATATGTTCAAAAAATCATATAAAATCACAAAATAGACATATAGACATGCCGTAAACGCCATTAGACTGCCAATACCATGGAGAATCAAATGGCTATCTTTGATTATTGATTATCGTTCCGTATTTTCCAAAATCTTCAACTGAATCTTGGCAATTTCTCGTGACTACTTCACGACCATGATACATGAATTTCTTAAATTGAACTTTTTTAGCCAAACACGTACACATATGATAAAATGAATGTCACCATCGTGTTCTACGCCCCAAATTACACATAAAACATGTGTCACAGGCTGCGAATATCAGTTTTTATTTTCGGGGATATGTGCCTGCCCGGTTGACCTGAGCTTGACCCTGACCTATGCTTGACTGACCCCTGCATGGAGCTGACACTCTTGTAGGCCTTATATGATGGATTGTGCACCGTTTTGACAGAGTTTATGACGAGAGGCGCCCATTGCGAAGTCCTGAAGTCCATGCTACTGAAAGCCCGATTTCAGGTGTTTGACCTGACCTTGACCTGACCTGTGACCTCAAAATTCAACTTTAAAGTACTCATCTGAAGCGTCTCGTCGCGTTCTTTCGTTTGCCGCCTCGTGCGTTTCGCTGCGCCTATTGGTTCTCGAGTTATCGGCTGGGGGCGTTTAACGCCCCCCCCCCCAGCAAACGGTGGGTGGCGAAATACCCCAGCAACTGCCGGGTTAATTGAAGGTGTTCCGCCGCTACTGCATAGGAGCTGAGAAACATGGGGTGGCTAAACTTGCCCTTTGGCTCATCTATACCTCACTCTCCCCTATTTGGGGCTCGCAACCTTGATTCGTTAAAGTTATTTGTCTGTTCATTATAAAAGCTGTCAAGTTTGCCGTATCATTAAACTTTTATTGAGTTTGTATTTCACTCTTATCTAAAATGAACAATTTTGCCACTGGCTTCTTTTATGAATGGAATTGGATGGTCGCATGAATGAACGAATGAATAGCTCCATTTGAGCATCAGCTGAAATCAATCCTAAAATTTAATCTACCAGTCTGCAACGAAAAGGTTTAAAAACCAGTGCAAGTTAGGTGCAGTTTCTAATCTATGCCGTTTTTTATTAAGTGTCTCATAGTTCCTTAATCTTGAGCCGCTTCTCTCACGATTCATTTTATGTGGTGCTTACATTGTTCAAGAAGTTATATTATTCGAGCTCGTTGGTCTTGAAAACTGCTATCGAAGTAAATTAAAGTGTTTCGGGCTTCGGCACTTAACCCTCGCCCTGGCAGGGGGGGGGGGTCGATGCGACCCCCCCTAAGGTTTTTCAAAGATAACGTAAAAACGGCGGCGCCCAGCGCCGCCAAATTTTGCACAGCCTATGGGGCAACCTTTTTACATATGACCTGAAAATTTCAGGTCCGGGTGACCTTGGGTCAGGTCACCAGGTCAGAAAAACCGGTACAAGGTCATGGTCAAATTTCAATTTTCTTTTTGCACCTGTCCAACTCACAGTTTTGGACTGATTTCCTTCAAACTTTCAGGATGTGCTAAGTTCACCGAGTTGTATAACATATAGTTCGGATTTTTTGATGTCACTGACCTGAGGTCAGTTAGAGGTCATTACGTCGTAATGTTAAGCCTATGGGAAAATACTAAATACGGAAAATACTGGAGATATCCGCTTCGTTCTATCACTTTTGTGCTTTGAAACCACAGTACTTAACAGCAGGTCACTTGGTGCTTCTTTGTTTGGTGTACTTATCCATGGGTCAGGTCAAATGAGGTCAACTGAGGTCAAATGACGTTTTTGCCAATAACTTGGCACATAATGACGCTAGAGCTTAAAAAATGGTATCAATGTGTTCCTGGTGATCAGCTGAATCGAATGGTATGCAATATGATGCAATTTGGTTAACTTGAACTTAATTTATTATTTTAAGTTTACTTAAAACTTAAGAAATATTTAAGTACACTTACGCAAGCTAAAAGGTATATCATTAGACGCGCCTTAACGTGCTGAGTTCATTGGTGCTTTTCTTTTTGCTCTATCTTAATTAGATCAAAAGTTATAAGCGAAAAACTTTTGACCTGTTTTTAGCGAAATTTTTACATTTATACCCCCCAAAACCCCCCTAAATATTGACCTAGAGCAACCAAATTTGCACAGGGGCGAGAACTCCAGGGGGCCCACCTACCTACCAAATTTGGTGTTTCTAGGCGCCATAGGAGCCAATCGCGAGGGGGGTCGCATCGACCCCCTGCCAGGCCGTGTTATGAAAAATGCCCTGCCAGGGCGAGGGTTAAAAAGCAATCGATATTTAACCCTCACCTATTTAGGCATTTCTTTTCAGCGTCTTACATGTAGCGGAGGGGCGTAGAAACCCTCAGCCATTCGGCCCTTGATAAAAAGAGCCAGAGCTTCGCTGAAAAAAAAAATAAAAAAGAGCGTGCTGCTCGTGACGAGAGAAATCCGATGATTTGAGGGTCCTGGTCATCGCTGACGAGAAAAAGCCAATTATTTTTATGTCCTGGTCAATGCTGAGATCCTAGGTCACTGGTTGACCTTCCAGATCAGGTTAATAACCCAAAAGCACGGAAAATTTGGTCCTGCTAGAATTTCTACAAGTGAAGTTTGCTGGGACTTGGCTTGCTTCTGACTCCGAATTTGCACTTGCTTTGATCAAAGATGATGTATCAAAGCATTTGGGGTAGGACGGGTCACGCCAGATCACCCATTAGGCGTTCTGCCGGCTATATAGAATGTTAACCAGCACTTACAGCCTTGCAACATATTGCATAGGCACTATAACTGATACCTAAGTATGCCTAGTTTTCAAATGCTAAAATGGGTGCTAAATTTCAAACCAACACTTCATAAAAACCACAGTAAAAAGGTGTAAATTTAAGGAAGTTAACCGAGATCATTTCAAGTAAATGACCTTAACCTGAGTTTCACGTGACCTTGGCACCCACAACAATTAATGAGACAAACATTAGATAGTATATTTCACATGTTGTCACGTTGCTAATCACGAAACGACTATGGAAACACACAGAAGATGTGCGCTGACTTTCAATTGATATTCTGGCCTGACATGATCTTGAAAAAAATAATCACAAGTTAAAGGTAATTTGGTTCAGGGATTTAAAATTCTCAGACAAGATGCAAAAATGATAAGGGGTATTTAATTTTCCGGGAAGTTGTAACATTGATTAACTCCAGGGCACCAAAGAATCGTCGCAATCCTTCGCTTTGCCGCGATTTATTGGTGTAAAACAGCGGGCGCGGTCTACTTACCTCTACTTATATGTGTGGTGAGGGCTAATATTCATTTTATCTGTGTTGATGAATGTGCAACAATTTCTATATGAACTGAGACCAGTCCATATGAGTATGTTTTTCTCACGGACAATGACAATATAAAAAACAATGCGAATAAAACCAAACGTTTCGGACAACAACGTGCCTTCGTCAGTGGAGAAAAATGAGTGTATAGGTTTAACATCGATGATAACTAAATGCGGCACTGTCTCGGTCTGGCCAGCCGGGTTGCCGATAAAATACACAAATGTTTATAAGCTTCCATGATGTGCTTAAAAAACTGCTGAAAATATATCTTTTCAAAAATAAAGATAACTACTTCATCGATGTTATCGAAAGAAAACATGTATGCCTAATTACTTATTTCTTGCCACTGACGGAGGCACTTTTTTGTGCGAAACGTCTGGTTTTATTCGTATTGTTATTGTATTGTCATTCCCTGTGAGAAAAAAGGATAACTCTTCAGTTAGTAACCATAACAGCGAAACGGCTTATTGTAACACAATTGACTGTGTATACGAAACCCATAAGTCCGTAAAATAATTTTATTTACAACCTTTAAAAAGATACAGCTTATACAGCTTGGGCATACAATTTTTTCTGCATTAAGATAATATTAATTTATCTCCACAGAATATGGTAAATTAGTGCTGCTGGAGTTCGCTTTCGAAGCGTCTCCTCCAGGCATTCCACAGCTCTCGTGCCATTTTGGATCACGGAACATGGCTGGGCGCAGGACAGGTCAGGTCGTCTGCGAGCTTGGACGGACCACGTGACCACCTCCTCCACTCCCCCTCACTCCCGTCCCCTTCCCCAGCAGGGCGTCCGATCTAACCGCGCCCCAGGCAGTCGGCTCGGTCCGACCCTCCCCATGGTCGAGCCACGGTGCCGCCTGAGTTTGTGCCGGGTGCAAAACTGGAGCAGTAACTAGCGCCGGAACTAGTAGTCAGCACGACCATCGTCAGATGGCAGGAGTAAATGGAATAAGCGGTTCCAGGTTTCAGAAGGAATGGGGCAGGAAAAAGCGCTGAAAACAATGTTTTGCTGATATAGCCATAAAAAGTTCACTGAATTAGGAGAGCAGCACATCAGTTAAAAGCCCTTCAGATGGTGGTTTTAATAAGCACACAATCATTTCCCAATTCGCCTCCAACGGTGTGACAGGCAAAGAATACGCTGAAATACTAGTGTGTACAGAAGCAACTGCGGGTCCCTGTACCGCCGTGAGGACCCCGTGCCGTGGCCGCCCTCGAAACGAACTTGACATCGTACGCTAGGCGCGCAGGAGGGACGGCACGATCCTCATGACATTGGGGACCGGAAAATGGTACGAAAAGAGTAGTGTAACGTGAATGTTGTTGCCTAATTTTCTTATGCACAATCTCTATCATTTTCTCAAAGTGGGCCTTAGACACCACGTCCGTCTGGGGTTCTTTCAAGAAACTCGGCCACGCATCAGCATCATCGGGCTAAACCTGGCCAAATACCTCCTTGAATGTACCCAGCGTTACCGCTGGCGTCTCGCTGGTTTCCCCAGATTCTCACGAAAATTTCCCTATTTCAAAAACCATTTTCCTAGATGCGGTTTTTCATGGACTTTGCCGTACTCTCCTCATTTTAACCCTTCGCGTTTATAGCCGCTGCGTCCAAAAACAGCAACAAACTACATTCTGTAACGTTAGTGTAGGGGATTCTAATGAAAATGCGTGGTATATCGCAAATCACCGTACCATCGTGTGGTAGGTATAATATAATTGCGTGGTACCTATATCGCAAATTGTGGTGTGCTGCCGCTGCGCGACGCGGCCGAAACTTCCGTATGGGTAGTAGTAGTGCTGGCGTAAGAGACGAGTCGATGCATTATTTTAACATTAACGTTGCAACGCCATTGCAGTCTCCCAGTAACGCAATATTGTTATTTGTGACTGGGTTTTGACACAAAACAGACAAGTATACCCAGTATATGCATTTTGAAATACATATGACAGTTGACACACATATGCGTCTCATGAAACGAAAACGAGAGCTGAGAGTCTGAGACATACATATTGCCTTCGTGGCCCGGCCTGGCCTGGCTTCGCTAGCCACCGCTACTCACCGACACCGTTCAGTCGACCACACCGAGAGTCACACCGGCCACTTCCTTCGACTGGCTGCGGTGGCGTGGGCCATTTTTCATCACGTCCTGCAGCAGGGAAGCGGACGGCTCGAACATAGTGCAGCCAGCGTTGCCACTCTCTTTAATGGCCTGAGAGGCGAGCATGCGTCCTTTTGTTGTTGCCACCAGCAGGCGATTCGTTTGGTTGGTTTTAATCCTGTTCATTTGCGAGAACGTGCGTTCCACAGAGGCCGTCGAGTGAGGCAGATACATCATGATATTCCCCATCAGCTCACACAGATGTTGAAATCTAGGCTGTCCCACAGCGTTCTTCAGTTCAGCCACTTTGGCCCAGAACAATGGCGGTGTTTCCTCCTTCACCGCCGCGGGTGCAGTCGCCAGCGCTGCTGGGAGGTCACGCCACTCATCACAGACATCATCCCTGTCAGCATCCTTTACCAGGTGTTTGAATCTGGCTAGGAGCGGTGCCAGTGTGCGAGGACGCTCCTCGTCCTCTGCCGGTAGCATGGCGACCCGCGGCGAGAGCACTTTCAGCTCTGCCAAAATGCTGTTGCGGTCTAGGTCAAACCGCTTCCGAATCTGACTGCACAGGTCCTTTAGGAAGGATTGCGCGTCCGTTCGAAGCACTTTTTCGCCGGAGCCCAGCGGCTCCACCATCAGGTGGGTTTCACTCAATATACCCTGGGTTTCGCAGCGACCGCCGAGGTTGATGCGGTCCAGGCTCATCGCGATATCAGCTTCCGTCGGGTTGATCTCGTGAAGCGGAACCGATGACAGCACCGCGGGCTTCACGTACATGGCGAGCAGTGAGCGGTATCCGTCACTCATGTCCTGATACAGACGATGCTACTGGAAGTCTTCAGACTGGAAGATCAAATTTAGTTGGTCGACCTTCTTGATCACAAAGCTTACGAAGAGCAGCATGTGCTTGGTGCCAGGCTCCTTCATCCTTTTCGCGATCTCCGTTGCTCGGTCTACCTTCCCTTCCCTTGTCTGGGCTTCGGCGGAGAAGAAGAGCAGCAGAGGCTCCCACTGCTCGAGGATCCTGTGGATGACAGCGCCTCGCGACAGCCAGCATGTCATGGCCACCTTCGGAATGCTGTGGCATGGCGCTTTGACAGCCTCTTGAAGCAGCGAGAGCGTTTCTTGTCTTTTGGGGCTTCGGGAGAGGTAGCTTGCGATATCTTTGATGAGCGTTTCCAGCCAGTCGGGCAGGCATCTTGCCGCGTGCCCAGCACAGAGTGCTAATGAATGGCAACTGCAGCCCATAACGAAGACATCCGGCACGACATCTTTCAAAAGCTTTTGGAATCCAGCATTTCCTCCCATCATTGTAGACAGCAGTTATCTGCACCAAAGCCAATGATGCTGTTCTTGTCCATGCCTGCAGCTTCAAGTGACTTCATCACGGCGTCAAAAAGTCCTCGAGCGGTTCCATCGAACGGCTCCACTAGGTCTAGCATGAAGTCTCTTGTGGCCATATCATCTTTCACGTACAGCCTGACAACCAGTGCCATGACCTGACGGACGGAAACATCAGTCGACTCATCAATCATGATGCTGTACTTTCGGTTTTTGCACAGTTCTGCCACACGACGGGCCTCGTGTTCACCAAGCCCATGGACTGTTAGGTAGGACATCTTTGTTCTTTTTGCCGATGAAGTCTTAAGAATTTCTGAATCAGGGGCCGCGTGTCTTATCATATCCCAAAAGTGGTCCCCCAGAATGAATGGCAGGTCGTGCTCGGCGAAGAACGCAGCGACTATGGTCTCGCAGCGGTCCACCTTGGTGTCTTTTGCAGTGACTGGTTCTTCTTTCGGAGCAAAAAATTGAGTCAGCTTCATTCCAGCAGAGGAAGATATAGCTGCCTTGTGTCCCCTGCTTAGCATATGTCGTTTGAGGGCGGTTTTGTTGGGGTCCTTAAAACCCTCGCCCGCACATGCCATTTTCCCATCCTAGAACGCACATGGGGGGGGGGGGTGATTGCCACCCCCCGCGCCATTTCGTTCCTGTTGGAGATAGAGCTTAGCGGTAAAGACCAAAAAGATTCTTTGGGAAGAGACGAATCCAACGATACCCAGTTTTACCTTCTCAGGTCAGCCCTTGACCTTCCAGGTCAGGTCAAACTAAAAAATGTTGCTGTTTTAAGTCACCGTTGGATATCAAGCGCGCTGCTTGTCATATACCGATGACGATGCCGTTTTCTGGTGCCAAGCCAGCTAGAACCTCTTTGTCACACTACCCGACCAGGTTTTTGCTGCTGAGGTCATCTCAGGTCAAGTTAGGTCAAGGTCAATAATATGTGTTTGTATGTCTGTGTGTGTCGGTGTGTATACTGATGTGTGCACCGATTGTTTATGTGTCCATATTACATGAAATCATGATCTGAGAAGCTTTTACCAAAAATGTAGTCAAAAAATTTCAAAAAAAAATCAGCTTGCCTAAAACGCAATTATCTTAGATGACCTAGGTTGACCTTGACCCTGACCTTGACCTTTGTACATCGTCGAACAACATGTTTCATGATAGGTGGGAGGTAGGATTGGTATAAAAGGCCGAAATCAAGGTGTTAAAAGCTCACAAGGCCCATAGCCAACGCAAGATGTTGAGAATTGGCCATTTGGGTCATGACATGACCTGAAAAACAAGGTCATATCTCCGAAACCAAAAACCACAGAAACTTATTTTCAGTGGACATCAAGAAAGGATAGAGGAGCAGCTATACGAAAAATCAGCCTTCTAGCTCTAAAAATGTTGAGTGCAGAGCAGAAAGACTACCTGGGGGGGGGGGGGTGGCAACCCCCCCCCATGTGCGGGCGAGGGTTAAAGAAGAAGCGACAGGGTTGGCAGAGGCATTTGGAGCAGTCCTCAGTGTCCTGTATGAGCCAGTCCTTAAATTCTGGATCCTTCAGCCATTCTGCTCGAAAGGATTGTGGGTAGCTTTTCGGCTTCTTCTTAGGTGGCGTCTCACATCCGGATGAGGAAGGGGAGTGTGATGCCATGACCTGAGATAAAAAATATTACTATTAGGCTAGGACCAGGGCAATTGACTTGGATTAACAGGATGTGCCTGACTTGCAATTGTTTTCTATATTCGCGAATTATCATTTTTTTATAAATAATGATTAATGTTAGCACCAATTAGTGTACCTATAGCTCCCGTAGTACGTTCAATTGCAATATGTATGTTAAAAATAAGCGAGCTCAGATCTTTTGGACTGATTTCGTCTTATTTGGCCTTCACTATCACACAACTAAATATGCAACGTCACATGCAGAAGATGTGACTGGGCAGAATGTGACCGGGCATTCTGCTGTAGCTGTAGTTTTTATCCAGATGTCGTCAGTCACAGTATCTGCAGACTGTCGAGTTTCAATGTCTCTGTGGATACTTAAGGAAAGTACTGCATAGTATCTCGAGTGGTAAAGCATGTGGGCCTGACAATATTAGTGCGAGGATTATCAAGGAGTGTGCTGAAGAGCTCGTGATTCCGCTGCACATTCTATGTCAGCTGTCATTTGATCAGGGTGTTGTTCCTTCCAAATGGAAACAGGCCAACGTCGTCCCGATTTTTGAGTGGCAATCGTGCAGATCCCAAGAACTACAGGTCCATCTCATTGCTGCCTCTTTTTGGTCGTGTTCTGGAGAAAGTAGCGTGTGATGTATTGATGAGCCATGTGCGACCCACCCTGTCTGATGCTCAGCATGTATTTCTATCTGGGCGCTCGTGTACCACAAATCTCGCGGTCTATCTGCATCACGCGTGGCTGTCCATGTCGGAGGGGTGCCAGACGGACGTGATATACACTGATTTTTCGGCAGCATTTCAAAGCGTTAACCACAGGCTTCTGGTACACAAACTTCAAAATTCTTTCCAAATTAGCGGACATGCCTTAGCCTGGCTCGTCTCGTACCTCTCCGACCGCACACAGCGTGTAGTTCTGAATGGGAAAACGTCAGAATGGAAATCTGTTATCTCTGGCACCCCTGAAGGCGGCATTTTATCCCCGCTACTTTTTAGCTTATACGTTAATGACTTACCATCTGTCATCGAATCCCATTCACTCATGTATGCTGACGACTTAAAGCTGTTTAGACATGTGCGGTCGCACAACGACTGCATCCTTCTCCAGGATGACCTGAACCGTATCTCAGATTGGGCCAAAACATGGAAACTGTCTCTTAATGCATCAAAGTGCAAAACCATGTCGGTCACGCTTAAACGAAACCCTGTGCGATATGTTTACACCGTCGATGGAACAGTTTTAGAAAAAGTAGACACAATGCGCGACCTTGGTGTGCTTTTAGACAGCAAACTGACCTTCAACGCACACGTCGATTTCATCGTTTCTAAGGCTCGCCGTGCTTTGGGTGTGCTCATGCGATCGTTTCAGTTTTGTCATGGAAAGAATGGGCAGTTGAACGAAGGGGCCGTCATGGCCGCATACTCTGCTAACGTCCGTTCTGTCTTAGAATTTGGATCCCAGATCTGGTCAGGCGCGGCAAAAACACATCTGGACAGGATAGAGCGTGTACAACATAAGTTCCTGTTATGGCTTGTTCACCGCACTGCGAACAGGAGGATGTCGTCTGACCTCTCATATGACGGACTGCTAGCGCTGTTTAAGCTGCCATCACTCACATCTCGCAGGCTACAGCATGACATTACTCTGCTATATAGTATTATTAGAAGTAGATGTGACTCCATGTACCTTTTAAGTTGTTTTTCCATTCGTGTGCCATCTAGAACTACTCGCTACCGGGCCAGCTTCTTCGAACCTGTCGCCAGGGTAAATTCGGTCAAGAACGGGATGTTTTGCCGACTGCCCCGACTTGCCAATGATTTTATAGCCCGATGTCCCCATGTTGACCTTTTTCATGACAGTAGGTCCGTGGTGATGAAAAGTGTGATCATGCGTGTGGTGTAATATCCTGTTTACGACTTGTATTTATTGTTTTATACTGATGACTTTGCCTATTAGTGGGAGGCCTTATCCCGTTGGCAATATACTGAATAAACAAACAAACAAATTCTAAATTAAACCTTAGATATGCAGGATACCGCCGTTTTAACCCACGAACCGCTGGGAGGGGAGGGGGATGGTCATAAAGCTGCCCCCTTACGTTTTATGTGGTAAGATTCGTTATTACGATATACTGACACCAGGCAGACAAGCCAGAAAGTAGAATTTCACACAATCTTACGGTATACGCCAGACAAGGCCTTTAAAATTGCAAAATTATTTTACATTTTTAATGCAGTTTTGCAAAGCATTGATCAAAAGATCATTTTAATTTAACCTGTTCCTATCAGGGGGAGGCACTCGCCTTGGCCGTATATGGGCCAGAATGTCTAACGTGGTATGACAGTTTGACGTTTGTGAAAAGCGATAATGTGAACACATATATATTGCACAAACTGGTTTCGATATCACTTCATCAGTGTGCAAATATATAAATAAAACACTCAAAATACAAAACGGAGACGAAATAGGTACAGCACGTACAGCAGAGCAAATTAATTTCAAATACATTCATATGACCTCATGTGATTGAGATCCCAAGACGCTTCCGCACCAAAAGAACGGCTAAACTTTTTCCCAATCGTATGTCACCAGCTTTGGAATTTACACACAAACAAGATTCAATGAGGGACGATTCAATCGTTTTTCTATCGGACCTACTTAACCTATCTCGTATGATCTCAGTGCGATCCCAATCAGGTAGACTACCACACTTTTCGGCATGTTTCACCATTGCATTGTTAATATTGTGGTTCCTAAAATCTCTCTTGTGCTCCATTAACCTGTTCTTAAGCCCTCTCGACGTTTCACCGAAATAAGGTTGTGTACACCCCTTGCACGGTATTTTATACACTAAACTTGTTTCACTACGGTCACACTTTTTCTTTTTTGCTACAACCTGACCAATCTTCTCCCCAGCCTTTTCCACAATCTGAATATCGGAGCACTTCAACATCTTTGATAATGCTTCACAATTCTGTGACCTGGGTACAACAACTATGGCGTTCTTTGTCTTTCCGTTTGTTTCGTTTCCCGTCCTATTCTTGATCCTTTTTGCCTTATTATAGCATTCAATTATAAATGCCCTGGGGTACCTCAAACCTCTAAAAACGTCAGTGATATGGTCACATTCTTCCATCAGATTTTCGGGACTACATATTCTCATCGCTCCACAGTGGGGATTTTTCCGATCTAGCACGTATTTATTCGTAGAGGGCAAACCATAGGTAGAATTGTAGCCAGATTGTGCACAGATGTTGGCTGGTGTGTCCTGGTGAGAATTTTACCTGTAAATGTGCATAATCAACATAGTATAGGGGGGTCAATTGGACCCCCCGCTCAGCCGTTTGGCCCCTGATCAAGCTAGAGCTTCGCGGAAAAGTCAAGCGTGCTGCCTATGACGAAATTAGGCCGAATATATCCAATTTTAAAGTCCAAGGTCATAAGCTGACTTTCCAAGTCAGTTTAATGACCCAACTAAAGTTGGGAAATCGAGACCTCTTGAAACTTCGCAAAGTTAGGGTGTTACGGGGTATTTTGGGGTGCTGATCACGAATTTCATGTTAGTTTTGATCACAGACGATGTCTTTATGCATTTAGGCCAGGTCGGGTCAGGTCAGGTTAGATCAATTAGTAGGCGTCCTGCCGGCTATCCATAGAAGTGTCACCTACTACTGATAGCTTCGTAACATGGAACGAAGGCACTAGAACTACTTCGTAAATATTCAAATGGCTGCTAAAATCGAAATCAGCACCAAAAACTACCCTGGAAACAAGTAAAACTCGAAAAAGTGAACCAAGGTCATCAAAAGGTCAATGACCTTGACTTGACCTTCACGTGACCTTGACACCCACCATTATGCATGGCACCAACATCATTTCACATATTTGAACGTTTAAAACCACAAAAAGACTGGAAACCGCGGATAATGTGAGCTGGCATACGCCGAATCGCGATTCCGGCCAAGCATGGTCTCGAGAAATATGCCACAGGTCAAAGGTCAGTTGGGTCAGAGTCATGAAATTTTTAGGTTAGATGTAAAATTGATGATCTCGAGGGTACCGAAAGTTTCGGCGCGATCGGCCGCTTTTTGCGCGAGTAATTTGCGGAAAACCATGGGGTTTTATCCGACCCCTTCCCCCTCCTCCTCCCCACAAGTGCGATGGTCAATAAGGTTACGGTATGTATAATTTACGCTTGTCATCCTATTCCTAACGAATGTGTCTCAGAAAATATGCATCATATAAATCACGAAGTAAAATTATTCGCCTATGTCCGGAACATACCTATATCGTGCTGTTTGCCCTAGCGCTCCTCGAGTGGGGTGTTAAGATACTCTAATGTGAATATTCCGTGTTCAGGCAAGTTTCGGCAGCCAAACTAGGCGTTGTCTTGTGCAGAAGAAAGTGGCGAATTCGATAGGATATATTTCGGAGTGGAAAAGTGTGGAGAACATTGTTGATTTCCTACATTTATTTAGAATACCATTCCTTCAATATGGTGTCTGTAAGGGTTTTTGTAAAGGGCATTTTTGTGACCTTAGTAAGGTTGTGGCATACTTTCTGTTTGCCATTCCATTCCTAATAAAGGTGCCTTTCAGACGATATGCAACTTTAAGACCTCGCAAGATTAAAACCAACAGGACAGGACAATGAAATTGAGCTATACTTTCGGGCCTTGCTGAGCCCATTGAGTAATCACGCATGAGTGTGAACTTTGGGCGTATTTTTCCTAGTTTTGCTGTGGACATACAGATAAACAATGCCATATATGAAAAATTCAGACATTTCTTAGCCCTACTGACACAAAAAATAAACAAAAATCCAAAAAATATTTTTTGAATTAATAGGCGCTAGATTGGAAAAATCCCCACTGTGCGCTCTGAGGAAGAATCCAATCACTACCCCCGATTTCGTTCTCCTGCTATGAGCTGAAAAGAAATGAATATAGTCCTCTTTGTTTGTGATTTTCCTATACACTTTGTATCTGATGCCGCTGTGCGTCCTCTCAATATGGACATCTAAGAAAGGTAAAGTATTGTTAGTTTCTTCTTCTAATGTAAACTGGATCCTCCTTTCCACAGCGTTCAGCTCAGCTAACTTTTCACTAAGATCAAGATTGTCTGGCACAACTAACAGGATGTCATCAACATACCTATACCAAACAACATCACCTCCCATGACGTTAAAATAATGGTCGGTCTCCATCATCTCCATGTATAGACATGCCGCCACTGGGCTTAATGGGGACCCCATGGCCAGACCGTGTATCTGTTGAAATTCTTCCCCGTTGAAAGAGAAAACCTGAAAGTCTAAACACAGTTGCACAAGCTGAATAAAGTGACTCTTAGTGACGGGGAAGTTTTCATCTGGGATGTTTTGAATAGCCTTCTTAATAGCAATGATCGCTTTTTCTACAGGGACACTGGTGAATAGCGCCTTAACGTCAAAACTAGCAAATTTCTTGCCACTCAAGTCTAGCTCACTTAGACGACTTAGCAAATCACCGGAATTCTTTAAATGAGAATCACTAACCGTTCCAAGTAACTGAGTTAGCGGTCTAGCTAGGACCTTTGCCAGGCGATGCGGAGCGCTTCCGATACCCGATGTAATCGGTCGCATTGGGATTCCGGGCTTGTGTACTTTAGGCAGTCCTCTCATCCTCGGGGCCACTGGTGCTTCCTCGAGAAGATGTTGTAGCTGTTTTCCCTTTGCCGAGCTTCGGAGTATCTTGCGGGCCTTTTTGTTGAACTCGACACTTTGACATCTGATCGTTCCAGTCACTATTTTCTTATACGTTTCCGGATCGCTGAGCAGGTCTTGCATTTTAGCATCGTAATCTGACTTGTCCATAACAATGACTCCACCTCCTTTATCCGCAGAAGTGACCACAATGTTATCATCTTTGGACAACTTGACTAATGCCTGCTTGAATCTTCTAGGGATAGCACTGGGCTCATGATCCGCTAAAGCTTTACAGCTAGTGACGATCCCCTGGATGAACCCCTTCTGTATCTCAGAGTCCTTGAAGTTCTGGTTTTTAATGAGATGCTCAGACAGTGATCGATTGTCCGTACCTGTATCAAATTTTAGTCCCAGAGACAGGGCCTGCTTCTCGTCGTTCGTTAGAGTTCGGGATGATAGATTTGTTATGATTTCGCTTCGTCCTGCTCCGGCCCAATCACTTTCAAGACATAGCTTGTTCAGCTTTCGATTTAGCCTCTCTTTTTGGTTGACGTTAAACTCTTTAAGTTCTTCGGCGTGTTTTCTAGATATATTACCGCCTTGGTATTCTTCACGTTTAAGTATTATCTCATCTCGAAGGTTGGAACATGCTTCTTCCAAATAAGCACGGGCTGATCTCGTGAACGGTGAGTTCTTGCTTCTCAGATGCGGCGGCGCTGATTTAGGTAAGACTTGCTCTGCTAAGCACTGTTTTAGAAAAATTAAGCGATTACAAAGGCTGGCTAGCTTCTTTCGGACTAAGAATTCCTGAGATATGTTCACATTATCACTGTTAGACATATTGTGGTATGACAGTTTGACGTTTGTGAAAAGCGATAATGTGAACACATATATATTGCACAAACCGGTTTCGATATCACTTCATCAGTGTGCAAATATATAAATAAAACACTCAAAATACAAAACGGAGACGAAATAGGTACAGCACGTACAGCAGAGCAAATTAATTTCAAATACATTCATATGACCTCATGTGATTGAGATCCCAAGACGCTTCCGCACCAAAAGAACGGCTAAACTTTTTCCCAATCGTATGTCACCAGCTTTGGAATTTACACACAAACAAGATTCAATGAGGGACGATTCAATCGTTTTTCTATCGGACCTACTTAAAGTACACAAGCCCGGAATCCCAATGCGACCGATTACATCGGGTATCGGAAGCGCTCCGCATCGCCTGGCAAAGGTCCTAGCTAGACCGCTAACTCAGTTACTTGGAACGGTTAGTGATTCTCATTTAAAGAATTCCGGTGATTTGCTAAGTCGTCTAAGTGAGCTAGACTTGAGTGGCAAGAAATTTGCTAGTTTTGACGTTAAGGCGCTATTCACCAGTGTCCCTGTAGAAAAAGCGATCATTGCTATTAAGAAGGCTATTCAAAACATCCCAGATGAAAACTTCCCCGTCACTAAGAGTCACTTTATTCAGCTTGTGCAACTGTGTTTAGACTTTCAGGTTTTCTCTTTCAACGGGGAAGAATTTCAACAGATACACGGTCTGGCCATGGGGTCCCCATTAAGCCCAGTGGCGGCATGTCTATACATGGAGATGATGGAGACCGACCATTATTTTAACGTCATGGGAGGTGATGTTGTTTGGTATAGGTATGTTGATGACATCCTGTTAGTTGTGCCAGACAATCTTGATCTTAGTGAAAAGTTAGCTGAGCTGAACGCTGTGGAAAGGAGGATCCAGTTTACATTAGAAGAAGAAACTAACAATACTTTACCTTTCTTAGATGTCCATATTGAGAGGACGCACAGCGGCATCAGATACAAAGTGTATAGGAAAATCACAAACAAAGAGGACTATATTCATTTCTTTTCAGCTCATAGCAGGAGAACGAAATCGGGGGTAGTGATTGGATTCTTCCTCAGAGCGATGAGAATATGTAGTCCCGAAAATCTGATGGAAGAATGTGATCATATCACTGACGTTTTTAGAGGTTTGAGGTACCCCAGGGCATTTATAATTGAATGCTATAATAAGGCAAAAAGGATCAAGAATAGGACGGGAAACGAAACAAACGGAAAGACAAAGAACGCCATAGTTGTTGTACCCAGGTCACAGAATTGTGAAGCATTATCAAAGATGTTGAAGTGCTCCGATATTCAGATTGTGGAAAAGGCTGGGGAGAAGATTGGTCAGGTTGTAGCAAAAAAGAAAAAGTGTGACCGTAGTGAAACAAGTTTAGTGTATAAAATACCGTGCAAGGGGTGTACACAACCTTATTTCGGTGAAACGTCGAGAGGGCTTAAGAACAGGTTAATGGAGCACAAGAGAGATTTTAGGAACCACAATATTAACAATGCAATGGTGAAACATGCCGAAAAGTGTGGTAGTCTACCTGATTGGGATCGCACTGAGATCATACGAGATAGGTTAAGTAGGTCCGATAGAAAAACGATTGAATCGTCCCTCATTGAATCTTGTTTGTGTGTAAATTCCAAAGCTGGTGACATACGATTGGGAAAAAGTTTAGCCGTTCTTTTGGTGCGGAAGCGTCTTGGGATCTCAATCACATGAGGTCATATGAATGTATTTGAAATTAATTTGCTCTGCTGTACGTGCTGTACCTATTTCGTCTCCGTTTTGTATTTTGAGTGTTTTATTTATATATTTGCACACTGATGAAGTGATATCGAAACCGGTTTGTGCAATATATATGTGTTCACATTATCGCTTTTCACAAATGTCTAACGATTTCCGCCATGTTGTGTATACCAAAGTCTTGAAAAGTTGATCACTGCAATCAAACTGCAAGCATGACGCAGCAGCACTTTTGAGTAGCGTACCTCTCACTTAACTGCACCTCTGCTACCGTACATGCAATTTATATTTCTGGTATACACAACATGGTGGAAATCGATAGACAAAAACAAGTCACCAATGCTCCTTCCAGTATATATTAGAGTTCAGTGGTTCCTATATCAAGATTGAATAGGTACCTAAATACAAATTATGAAATGACAGCGAAGAAGAAAGCAATTTGCAAAAAACAGCAACAATCCATGTATGCCTGTTTCTGATTCCAAAGTCAATTCAACTGCTGGCAACATTTCATAGTTTTGATTTTACAGCATGACATTCCATATGAAACCATATTGAGGTTTAAAACATGGATTAGTAACGCCAAAGAAGACAACCTTGAATCTTTCTAAGGTTGAGGCGCAGTGAAACTCAAGGAATCGATAAATCAAACAATTTCCTAGCGAGACATTTACGTATTTGACAAGCTCGACCACAGCCATGCAGCCTAATGCTCAAATTAATTGAGTACTTTTCAGCTATGACTTAAAGCTCGCTTGAACACACAATGAAATAAATGCCTTAAAGAGGCAATACTGATAGGCAATCACAGATTGTAAAGGAAGTTCAAGTTGAAGAAAATAAATTCACAGATTTCTTCCACAGAAAAAAAAACACGCAATAATTCAACTTAATTTTACTCCATCACCTATTTGGCTATTTGTTGTATTGTTATCAATCATCACTCATCACCAGAGTTGTATCAAACTAATCCACATACTAGGTATACCTCTCACAAATAAACGAATAATTATAATAGTAGGGGAAGTTGGGGCAATGCCGGAGTTGGGGCAAAGCCGAAATTCGAGATATTTCGAAAACCGTGAGACATGGATGCCACCTGTCAGTGATTAGAGGTGTCAATCGGAACCGAAAATTTTGGAATTCCGAAAATTTCCGAATTCCGATTCGGAAATCGGACGGACAAGTGACAAACACATCGGACATATTCGGAAAACTAGTTGAAAGTTACAAATTTCTTAAATAAGTTTAAGACCAAACTTATTTCCATTATCAATATCCAAATTGCAAAACATGTCATCAAAATTGGCAGGGAATAGGTGCTTCATACATCATTCATAATCATAGTGCAAGATGAACATAAACATGATTGCATTTAGCGGGTAACCCTGAGTCAAATAAGGTAGGTACTATCAAGGCCATCTATAGAAGGTACAGTCACTCCCCCGCCGACCAATCAGAGACAGATCCTGAGTGACGTCACCCCTGATGCTCGCAAGGGGTACTCCATTCCTTTGCAACGTAAAAATGACTAACTTCATTTGAAGATTATTGATGGCACTCTACACATACCGCTCAGCCGTTGATGTCAATGGAAAGCCCAACTAATTTTCCAGCGACAAAAAAGAGCAGCAATATGCTAAGAAATGGCCGGTTTGGAAGATAAAGACGATTTAAAAACCCTCTACAGCAGCAGGAAAGCAACGTAAAAACGCATCGAGCTTATATTTTTACTATGGATAATTCATTTTTTAAGTAAGTTTTTAGATATGCTATAGATTTAAGTTACAACTTTATTACAATATTTTCATTACTTGGAACTTTATTTCAAAATAATATTTTCAAAAATGGCAGTTGTTGGCCAGTAGCTTGGGAGCGATTGTGGCGCACCGCGCCATTAATTGTCCTGAGACCCCCTTATGATGTCATCAAAAGTGGAGTGACATGGGCCTGGGTACTATTGCTTCCAAATTAAGCTTGATTCGCGTCTGGCTCTAGTACTGCATTGAATACCCTCCCGAGCCCCTCCCGTATCGCCAGGGTAGCTGTCCCGGTGAGGTGCGTGTCGGACTGAAGCAGTGCGTCGACCTTGTCACTATCACTTGCGTCAGTCCGCGCCTGGGGCGGGGACACGGGTGTGACCTGTGATAATGGCGGGCACGTGAGCGTGACGCATAGCTGGGTCACATTCTATCAAATCAGGGACGATGAGAGCGCCGCAGTGCAGTGGTCAGGCAGATGACCGGGTGGGGAGCGCTGGCTGGGCTTGTTGCGGGCTAGAAAATATTGGGCACGCTTGGTTACTTGAGTGCTACACGGACACGATTAGACTTTTCACATTTTTTTTTTTTTGAAGCGAGGAATCAATTTATGTCTGAGCCGTCGCTGGCCGAGGAGAGTGCCTTCCCCGACTTTTTTTTTAATTGCACGAAGCATGCAGACAATAGTTTTTTTTTAGATTTTCGAGCTCTTTCGAATGCTGCTTACCACGTGTCGCACACGTGGCCCAGGAGCCGAGTTAGTGTGGGGGTGGGGATGGGGGGTGCGACGTGGTTGACGCCGAGCACCTGCCTGGCGCGGGTAAATAATTATCTGATAAATATTCATAATATATGTTACGATTATATTGGCATTATTGTTTTAAATAAAACTGTGGTTATGATTATTAAACGCAATATTAAAACTAGCGCAGTCAAAGCACCCCGCAGCAGAGCAAAAAAAAAAAAAACATTATCAGACACCGTCCAGGCCCGGGCCGGGGTCGGATCACTGCCCTCGCCTCACAGCGACTTCTGTTTCGACCGCTGGTCTCGCCCGCCGGCCACATGTGCCCTTGACCTTTGACCTACGATGCGTGTCCTGGCTGAATTCCGTTCCGATCGCGCGTCCAGCTGCACCACGGTTGCGGTCGCGCGGCCCGTCTCTCGCCGGGCGCTGCGCCCGAGCCCCGGGTAATGCCTCTGATGCCAGAGGCGCCCGAGGCCAAAATCGCCGATCGCTGACCGACCACAGGTCACGTCCGCAGTCCGCACCCCTACCCGCGCGTTTGAAACTCCCAGATGTCACAAGGTCCCGGATGTTAAACCTCTGGCCTACCGTGCACGGCTCGCCGAGCCGCTTATCTCGGTAAAACTCGGGCTTCGGTAGGGTATTTACTACAGCACTGGAGCGAAGTGAGGATCAAGCTTAATTTGGAAGCAATAATACATACCCACATGTACTGTGCCAACTTTTAACTCTTGAAAATGTGTTTACAAGTAGCAATAGCCAATATGTGACATTGTTGTCAGCAAGCCCATCATTAGATAACACAGTTATGAATATTGAATATGATATACAATTGACCTGTGGGAAGCACCAGACACCAAAGCAGTAAAGTAGGGAATCCAAAAATAGTTTTGCCTCACTGGAAAGTTAACAGAAAAGAGACTGAAGAAAATGGCAAATAGGTATCAAGGTGTGCCAAGTAGCACAAGAGTCTTACCTAGAACCTCCTATCATAAAAGCCATCCCCTTCTACCCCTTCCCCCCAAAATATCCGTGCCGAAATATCGAATACAATGCTACATAAAATATTAAAGTATGCCGATAGCCTATCAATAAAATGATTATCAAAAGGTGATAACAACGTTATCTTCCGTTAACTATAGCGCCGCACAGACTCTGCTCGAACGTTACATTGGCTGATGATCGGCCGGCCGTCCCTCTCACGTTATGTCCATTCCTCCATTCCTTACGCGATGTGAGAGGGACGGTCGACGAGCTGAAAAAGAAAGAAAAAAATCGAACCCGACGGATGCTCCTCTCGGCGCGCGGGAGCGTACCTCCGCCGCGCGCGCCGAGCGCCCACGCACTGGGGAAGCGTCTCCCGTCCCCTCCCGTCCCGTCCGAGAGGGCCGCGCCGCCGGCGGGGCCGCCCCGGGCGGCGGCGCGGCTATTCGGAGGACCGTCTCGCCGCTGTCCGGCGCTAGCCCGTTAACGAACATATAACAACGTTATCTTCCGTTAACTATAGCGCCGCACAGACTCTGCTCGAACGTTACATTGGCTGATGATCGGCCGGCCGTCCCTCTCACGTTATGTCCATTCCTCCATTCCTTACGCCAATCACACCCGACAGGACAGAATGTTATTATAGTGATCGGTGCTCCAGGAGGGACGCGGCGTAAAGTGGCCTGCTCAGGCAGGACAGGCCGCGGCCACGAGACGCCAGGCAGGAGGCAGGGTTGGTTGGCAAACAGCACTGATCACACACTAGGAGAATGGGCGTCGACTCACCTCTGTCACTTGGTTGGAGTTTGTCAGCGCCCAGTGGAGGGCGGGGGCGCGCACAGGGGAGGTAAGGGCGTCGCGGCTCATACTGGCTGGTCGTGGACGCGCCTGGGCCGGGCCAGCGGTCGACGATTGTAATGGGCCGCCCCGTCCGACCTTGAGCAGCAAACCCAGCAAACGCGGTCAGCAAACCAGCTGACCGCGGGGCGCTGCTTCACACATGCTAGCCCGCTCATACGCATCACTGGACCATCGCCCCAGGCGCCGGATGACTTGGTCAGCGACACCGGCTGAGCACGCGGACGTGGCTAGCTCGTCGCGGAGGCTGTGGTTGTCGACCCTGAGCCGATAGTTGCCCGCAGTGTGCTATTCAAACACAGCCGGGTGAGGGCCGGCGCCCCGCAGCACAAACAACGGTCCACTGGTGGGGAGGGTGGCGTCTCGGGCGGTCAGCACTGTGCTGTCTCCTCCGGCAGACTGCGGCTGGGCCGGAGAGCGCGTGTTTGCTGTTGGCCCCGACAATATGGGGGCAGTAATGGGGAGGGAGACTACGCCGTCCGGTGCCCGAGCCGAGCCAGCTGAGCTCGGTGTGCGGTCAAACGGTAGATTGGCGGTGGTGTGGCGTCAGCATCCGATTTTAACCTGCGCTGGCTCGTCATACCAAGCCATACGGTCGTCATACCAATCAGGGGCCATACCGAGCGTCTGTGCTATGAATCGGGTTACAGATCATTCTGTGGTCGTTAGACGCAATGTAACGTCAGTGGGAGCACCGGTCGGCGGTATTGTAATGTCAGAGTCCGAATCAGTTGGCGTCGGCGCCATATCAGGGTCATACCGCGTGGCTGTGGTATGATATCAAATCACGAGCCGTCCCTGCGCTCGCCAGACGCAATGTGACATCAGCGCGAGCACCGGTCAGCGGTGTGGTTACGTCAGATCCCGGGTCAACCTGAACCGACATCATGTCAGGGCCCCTTTCGGCGGCTGCCAGAGCCGGGCTCGTCTCCCCGTGCCATGAGCACTATCAGCTGGTGGTGCGCGGGTGGGGGTGCGCGTGTTTGCTGTTGGTCCCGATAACGTGAGGTCGGCAATGGGGGAGGGGAGGGGAACTGCGCCGTCCGCTGTCGGAGCCGGAGAGCGCGGGTGGGTGTCGTCTTACAATGGACACACGCGGAGTGGGTCTTTAACGCAATTACCTGCCAGCGGGATGCATTTACACCTGGGTCGGCAGCCACGATGGAACGTCAGCGTGCTCCCGACGGCGGGGGTGTGCGTTGGAGCGGGTCAATTGGCGGTGGTGTGACGTCAGAACTAAGGCATGAGTGGGCTTGCCAGTGAAGTTGGTGACGCGATGTGACGTCAGCGCGAGCACCGGTCGGCGGCCCCGTGCCGGCAGAGCCACGTCAAATTGCGATGGTTTTGTATGGGCCATACCGAGCGGCTGTGATGTTCAGTTCACGAGCGGTCCTGCACTCGTAAGACGCGATGTTAAAGGGACCCTCCCACCTTCAAAAAAGTTAATGAATTGGCATGAAAGTAGCGACCGGCCAGGAAGTCTGGCAGATGATTACCCGCTGCGGCTTCCTGGTCTCCACACTGTGGCTAATTGGTGTTATGCCAGGCCGGCACAGCACGTCCCAGTCGAGAGCTGTGTGCAGAATACTCGGATTTGCCGCCATGGCCTCTCGTGCTTTGGCGTCGGCGGCCCCAGTTTCGGCGAAGGGCCGGTTGGCGTAAGTACGCAGCAGCCACGCCATGTAACTTGTCAGCTGGAGCCCCGCCGCCGGGAAATGGTAGGCTCTGTGAGCCAGCAGTTCGGCTACACGGGCCAAATAGTGGGCGGTGGTCGTCAGCGGGCCCCCTACTTCATCCCCCGAGTCGTCGACCGCGACGTAGCGGCCTCGGTGGCGGAGGTCCTGGGCGGCCTTGGTGCTGACCCCGGCTAGCCGGAGGGCGGGTACTAGTGGTGTCAATCGGAACTTGAATCTTCGGAATTCCGATCTTGTCCAATGTCCAATTCGGAATTCGGTTGGACAATGGCAGCAGGCTTGGGACAACTTTGGACAATCGCTTGCTACACCTCAACATTTTTAAGAAAAGTAGTCGTGTTTAACAATGATTGGCTATTAGAAAGCTCAGCTTTCGATATGATTAACACTTTGAGCTTGTAACGGTACATGAAAAGCAAATTAAATAACAGTGTTGAGGGTGAACTATTGCGTGGGTGTCGGACATCTTTGGACAAATGGCTGGCTTGGACATTTTTGGACGGACAATCGACGTAAGCATTGGACATTGGACGGACTTTGGACATACGTTTTCTGAAATTGACACCACTAGCGGGTACCGGCGGCTGCGCGTAGGACACTACCGGTAGCTGCTGGTGGTCTTGTGCGCGGTCCGCCGCCACCCCTCGCTCGCGTGCCTTTAGTTCTGCCGCGGCTGCGCTCTCTCTAGTCTCGCCGGCTGAGCGTCGGTACTCGTCATAGGGCTGGATCATTTGTGGGGGCAGCCCGTGCCCGGTGCTGGCTGCGCCGCTCGGCTGGGTCGCGGGAGCCGGGCGGTTGTAGGCCTGGGCTGTGGGTGTGGGGCCGACGCCGGCGAACTGTTCATTCACGGGCACCGGCCAGTTGGGCGCGCCCCCGGGCGCCGGCCAGTTGGACGCGCCTCCGGCCGCCGGCCAGTTGGGCGCGCCTCCGGGCGCCGGGTAGGCGGGGATGTGTGCCCCCGCCTCCCCATGAGGGCGGGGCCGCGGCGCCGGCCGTCGCCGGTCGGCACAGGGCAAGCCGGTGGGTCTCCGGCTCCGTGGGCCCGTGTTGTTGCTGGTATGTACCGGGGCCGGCTGGGGGCCCGCCGGCGCGTCAGCTCCGGTGGTCGTCTGGTGGGCGGGCATTGCTGTAGGGGGTAGCGGGCCCGTCACGTCTGCCCAGGGGCCAACGATCGCGCTCCGCGCTGCGGTGTTGTCCGTTGGGGTGAGCGGTCGGAGTCCTGCATAGGCCAGGATAACAGACCGTCAGTTAGGGGCGTTGTTTGCAGTCCTGTGAGAAGGATGAAGGCGCTTAGGTCCACTGAGACGCCAGTATCGGGGGGGGGGGGCGTTGGCGACATGGCGGCCTCGCCGGGAACGTCACCAGCGGTATTATGGGTACGATAACGCTAGGGTGACCGGTTTGGAGAGCGCGAAAACAACCCACGGTCAAACACCAGTCGGGCGGGAAAAGTAAACAATGGACGGTCAGGTGTCAACCGCACCACACGTTCGCCCACCGCCGTTCGACCCCGTTTTTGCGGGCGGTGTGACGTCAGGACTGCTGGGCCGGGCCACGTGGTTAGCGTACGCGCGGTCACCTGATGCGTACGGGCCGTACGTGGTCGCATGCGGTGGTCAGCGTGCGTTCGATCCATTCGTGCGTACCGCTGTTTACCAGTGTATGTGAGCCGACAATGCTATGGGACGGGTCAGAGTTCCATTCGTGCAGACGGGCTGCCAGTCGCGCTATATAGGGCCAGTCAGCGATTCATGCTTGCGCGCGCGTCGGGCGTACGAGCCGGCAGCGCTGAGAGGGCCCGGTCAGCAGCCACCAGAATAAGTACAGGGTGTCAGTTCGTGGGGCGGTCAACGCTCAGAGGGGCTGATCAGCGGCCAGGTCTGAAGAAGTACGGGCTGTCAGCACGTGGAGCGATCAGCGCTCAGAGAGGCGGCGGTCAGTGCTTGGAGCGATCAGCGCTCAGAGGGGCCGGCCAGTGCGTCATGGAGCGATCAGCGCTCAGAGGGGCCGGTCAGCGGCTACTCGAATAAGTACGGGCTGTCAGCGTGTGGAGCGATCAGCGCTCAGAGGGGCCGGTCAGTGCATGGAGCGACCAGCGCTCAGAGGGGCCAGTTAGTGCGTGGAGCGATCAGCGCTCAGGGGCCGGTCAGTGCGTGGAGCGATCAGTGCTCAGAGGGGTCGGTCAGTGCGTGGAGCGATCAGCGCTCAGAGGGGCTGGTCAGTGCGTGGAGCGATCAGCGCTCAGAGGGGCCGGTCAGTACGTGGAGCGATCAGCGCTCAGAGGGGCCGGTCAGCGGCTACTCGAAAAAGTACGGGCTGTCAGCGTGTGGAGCGATCAGCGCTCAGAGGGGCCGGTCAGTGCGTGGAGCGATCAGCACTCAGGGGCCGGTCAGTGCGTGGAGCGATCAGCGCTCAGAGGGGTCGGTCAATGCGTGGAGCGATTAGCGCTCAGAGGGGCCGGTCAGTGCGTGGAGCGATCAGCGCTCAGAGGGGCCGGTCAGTGCGTGGAGCGAACAGCGCTCAGAGGGGCCGGTCAGTGCAGGGAGCGATCAGTGCTCAGAGGGGCCGGTCAGTGCGTGGAGCGATCAGCGCTCAGAGGGGCCAGTCAGCGGCTACTCGAATAAGTACGGGCTGTCAGCGTGTGGAGCAATCAGCGCTCAGAGGGCACAGAAGGGAACTGCTTAACGCGGCACTTCGCTCTCCAATCTCCTCTCGCTGGTAGACACTTCTGCGCGACGTCAAGCGCGAGACACACGCCCATGGAGACGGCGAGCTCTCGCCACGCACGACGCCCATCTGAGAGGTATTTACCGGGAATAATTGACCTGCACTGCTTAGGAGCACGTCACGTCTCGGCCTCCGGCAGTGTACCCCATGGGCGAGGCGGCTACAGAGGCCAGAGAGACGGAGACAAACACTTATGACACTGCAGGGTGCCGCCATATACATGGCCAGAGGGTACGTCACCGGTGCCGATGTAGATCGCAGGAACGTAGCGGCGTGCTTTATCCCACGGAGGCAGACACTACAAAAAATCGAACCCGACGGATGCTCCTCTCGGCGCGCGGGAGCGTACCTCCGCCGCGCGCGCCGAGCGCCCACGCACTGGGGAAGCGTCTCCCGTCCCCTCCCGTCCCGTCCGAGAGGGCCGCGCCGCCGGCGGGGCCGCCCCGGGCGGCGGCGCGGCTATTCGGAGGACCGTCTCGCCGCTGTCCGGCGCTAGCCCGTTAACGAACATATGAAATGCGGCGAAAGCGTCATAAACGTCACCTAAGGAAAGATGGCCTCCCGATGAGAATCGGAGGAGACAAAAAATGACGTCTAAAACAATTAATAGAGATATTTTGCTTTACAATTGCATTATTTTTGAAAAATTATGATAGTTCAAAATACATATTGAATTTAAATCAAACAACTAATGGTAAGTGCACTTCAATAGGACAAATTCTATGATTATGACGTCATATTATTGATTTACTTTCACATCGACTCAAAGCCGGATACCATGTTCCATGCTAACCGAGAATGGTAGCATGAAATGTGTTTTTCATTCTACCAAGGATTTATACAACTTCTTTTTGCTTGTGAATTTCAGTGAATTTGTGTTAAATCATAGCAGGTATTATTATTTTTTGTGATCGCTTATTCTTTTCGATATTCAGAGATGTGTGGCTCAGTGAAGAGCACGTTTCTTCCAGATGTACCTATCTCACATGTTTCTTCTCACATGAACTATTTTGCTTTTGCAAGAAGTGTTCTACTTTACATCTCAACCAGTGCGGTATAAGATGAAGATATGCATCATTATTGTAAGTGACTAGCTGCTTGCATTATTGCTGTATTGATTCATCATCAAGTGGCTTAGTGTAAGGGATGTGGCATGAAGTCAATATTTGAGAACGCAAGTTCAAAATAGTTGTGAGTTGGAGGGATATGCAATGTTTTGCATTATTCCTGCTTACTCAGCTTCAGTTGTAGGCTGTAGCACATTTTGAAGCAGAATAGGCTTGTCTCAATACGCTGTTCTTGTGTTGTATATCAGATTAGGCCTATTGCCCTAATGCCCATTCCCTACTGCATATGATATTGCTTCAACATTTTAAGTTTGCAATATTTTGCACTCAAAACCAGATGGCGGATCTGTTATTTAGTTATCATGTGATACATACAAACATATACCTAATATAGATCAATTCCCCCACCCTCTCTTTCCATATCCAGCTTTCGGACAGTTTTCGGAAAAATCCATGCCTTGGACATTTTTCGGACAAAAGTGAGCTAGGATTTTGGACATTGGACGGACATCGGACAAGAAATTTCTGAAATTGACACCTCTATCAGTGATGCTCTGAAGCTTAAGTGACTACAATTATCGCATGTTTGTTACGAGTCGTCATTGGGAATACTTCGACTGTGAGGGCGCCAAGAGCGTTTTCAAGGTACGTTTCCCTTGTACTACATGCGCCTTTGAAGCTGCATTTCTTACTCATTATGCTACCGTTTGTCTGGCCAATTCGGTCAAGTAATCTTTAGCATGTCTTTGCATAAGTGTGCTGCCTATTTGAAATTCATACAGCACGTTGAAAAGTTATGGGCCTGCAAATGAAAGTATGGCTGGCTGGGGTAATGCCGAAAACGCATGCGATTACGCACGTGTTAAAAGCACGCTACGTGGACTTCACTGCTGTAGAATAGCAACGCGTATTTTTAGTCACACAAATTACACTTTCAACCGACACAACGGCCTGTTACCTATAAGGAATCACTTACCTGGCATTTTCTTATTATATCACACAATTATAACTTCCAGTGTGCACCGCGTCCTCAAGCTCTTAAAACGCGTGTCAGCTTTGATCAATTCTGGATAAAGTTTGAGATAAACTGGCAAATCATCATTGTCGGCATTCCCCGTAGATCATTTCTCCCATTTTCGGCTTTCCCCGCAGTCCGGGGCAACGCCGAAAAAGTCACTTCTTTGATATTTTTAGTTTGTGCGCTTAAGGGTATGCGAATTCATCAAATGCGCCTGGTATGTTTGAAAGGCAAAAGACTGGCCTCTCGAATGACGCCAACAAGAATAGCTTATGTTGTCTACCTTGCGTGCTACGGGCGTCAGAAAAAAAGTCTTCGGCGTTCCCCCAACTTCCCCTAAATGCACAACATACGCACCAACTACTGCAAGGCACAAGGGCAAGGCAAGGGTCCACTCAATCAATATACCCTGAGACAAGGGTATCCAACTTCCAAGTTACGCTTACGCGGACGCCCCAGTCCGATCAAGGCCGTATACCTATTAGGAGAGAAGCAGAAGCAGTTTGTTTTGAAATGATATCAAGAGTTATATATAAATACATAGGTACATATGCAATTGCCTTTATTTAATATCTTTAACCCGCGCCCTGCTGGGGGTCCTGGATTTCCACGCCCTGCTGGGGGGGGGGTGTTTGAACACCCCCCCTTGTAACTCGTCTCCTGGGCCACGTAGCGATACGCGGAAGGCGGCGTTCGAAAGAGCGTAAAAAATAATGACGAAATCACTTCGGTCAATTTTTTGGTCAGGTCAAAGGTCAGGTCACCAGAGGTCATTGAAGGCAAAATTTCGCCGATTTCCAGGTCGAATGTCGAAAATTTCCAAGAAGCCAACGCATAACTCGGGAACCAATAGAGCTACAGCGCCGCGGAAAAGCGCATTCGATAGCCCTATTAACGCCCTTTCTGAGTAATTCTCTCAGATTTGACCTAAGGTCAACGGTTTTGCCTGCAGGGGGCAAAAACTGCAAAAATAGCCGATATTTTCGAAAACAGTTTTTCTGCAATAACTTTTGACCCAAGCCTTGTACGAGCTTACTTTTACCGGCATCGTGTTCCTCTCGTCAAGACGCATCGAATGAACTATAACTTGACCTTGAAAGGTCAACTTGAAAATTTGACCTCAGGTCAAGGTCATGACCTGACCGGAAAGGGTCATGTTGCATATCAGTCGATCCGTATCGTCGAGCTGAACACATCTAAGGCGTTTTCATCGCTCTAGCATGCCTCTATCAAAAGTTATTTGCGAAAAACTGTTAGATACCATTCGTGACCTAAGATGACCTCAGGGCATAAACAAGGGTCACGGACACCATTTTCAAGTTCAGTGTGTCTAAACCACTTGTAATTCGGTGTTTGGGAGTGTGTATAATGTCTTTCATCCAAAAGAGGCGCATTTCAATTTTCTCCCATTGACTTATAATGGGGAGGTCGCAAAATTGACCTGACCTTAGGTCATCGATATCAAAATTCTGAGATATACATTTTGTACATGCTATTGCTCTTAGCAATCGCTGAAAGTTTCAAAGCGATCGGTCACTCGGTGTAGCTATGACAGACATTGAAAGTTTTTATGAGGTGAGGTCACTTCAAGTGACCTGGTGACCTGACATTGAATGACCTTGGTCTGAAATTTTCACAAGATGTGTAGAATTGATGTATGATAAGGTGTACCAAAAACGGCGGCGCTCCGCGCCGCCGTTTTTGAGATATTCGCGAAAAACCACAAGGGGGGGTGTTCAAACACCCCCCCAGCAGGGCGCGGGTTAAAACGAAAGCATCAAACCTGAATTTTGTGAAAATTGTTCTCATATTTATTTGATATGACATACTGAAGAATATTTTATGACAATATTTATTTTTATTGTTGAAAAAAAAACTTTTTGGGGGTTTGTGGCATTTCCCTAGATTTCGTGTGAAATCCATAGATCCCTAGATCTTCGCTGATTTCCAAAGAAAAGGGAAATTTCCCTAGCAGCGGTAACGCTGAATGTACCGGGTGATCACTAATGAATGATACAAAAACAAACAACGCACGTGCGCACATAAATTTATTTTTTTAGTCCGCACGTACGTTACTTTAAGGTCAGTGCTTGGACATTTTGCCCTGAAATGACATTCCACACTTTGGTGATAATAGTCGTTCCCCATGAGCAATTTGCCGCGGAGTCCAATTCGGCACTTCAGATCAACAGGTCCGTTTTCGCAGATTCAGGCAAAATGGATCGTTCTGAAATATGAGGGTCTTTAGTCAGTTCTGAGCATCCGGAGGGCTTTTAGGAAGGAGTTTTACTCTTCCTGTCCCAGAAAGGTGCCTGATCGCTCAAGGTAAGGACCACCACGGACAGAAGGTCATGGCCTGGTTGGGTGTTGTGGACGGAGAGTGCCTCTTGCATTGGTTTTCAGGGACCGTTAACGGCGACTCCTACCTCCAGATGCTGCAGGCCGTAGTATGGCCAGCTATCAGACACCGTGCAACGGCGCGTCAGTACTGGTTCCAACAGGATGGAGCACCTCCGCATGTCACAAAGCCGGTGATGGACTTCCTCCACGCGAAGTTCGGAGACCGGATAATCAGCCGCAGCCCGCAACAGTGAGCACCCTTGTCCTCCATATAGCCCTGACCTCTCTTGCCTCGATTTCAGCATCTTGTCTAGCATCTCCAGCAAGGTCTACAAAGCTAGGCCAGGGACGATCGAGCAGTTAAAGGAGGTTGTGGAGGACACTGTCAGAAGTATGAGTCCAGAAAGGCTCCGGAAAACTGTCCGCCACACGCGGAGGCGTGCGGAGCTGTGCGTGGCACAAAAGGGCGGTCTATTCGAGCACCTCATGTGATGCACCTATGCAGAAGACAGCAGCTTTGTGCTCAGAATATTAAATGTCCAGATGTACTGAATCGTTTTATGTGCAATTTGCATCAATAGATGCACCCGCTTATCCGTGAACTAAGTTCGTTTTTGTGTTACTCATTAATGATCACCCGGTAGTTTGTCTGTAATACGGGTACCAGCCGAGCCTATAATAATGTAATTTCAACAAATTGTCCACATCCTCCCGGCATTGTGGTCCCCGGTGTGCCTCGAGGCCCTCCCCCTCAACACAGTTGGGATGCCTGACGTAAAATCGATTAACCTCGGCTAAAATTTTCATAAAGAGGTGCTCGCTAACGAGCACGTCTGTCACCGATAGTCCATACTTTTTAACAAAAGTTTTGAATCTCAGCCAAGAATAGTATCTGAACGTGTTTTTCATGCCGTTTGACGGGCCGCAAAAACCGCGTCGCAAAAGATTGTTCGGTGTTGTCTTCTTTCGCTCACCCATCTCACCCGTTAGGTAAGTAATCAAAACCTTTGCACTGGCCAAATATGGCACAGGCGCACCCAGATCAGACGTGACTGCTTGCAGGTCGGTCTGAACAGCAACTACGACAACGTTGTGATCGCAGCGCTCCTCTAGCTCTTCTAGCATGGAACGAGTGACGGAAGAAACCCTCTTTGAGTAACGGGTGTGCCTGGAGCCGTAACGGGATCCTACGTTATCATCTACAGTCTGTGCTCCATCGGTCACGGCTCTCGGGGATGGAGGTCGAGAGTTGAGCTGGGACGTGGCCTCACCGCCTGACGCTGACAAGTGGTCGTTTTCAGATTCTATGCTCTGGTGTGGAGGGCTCTGAACAGTTAACCCTACACCTACACTAACAGGGGACACGGCCCACGAGAATGATCGGTCCCCTCCCGTTCCGATACGTCCAACCTTCGCAGGTGGAGATGACGGAGGCGATGTGCCTACGCGTGCAGTCTACCACTCGGCTGAGGACGCCTCCTACCACGCCCCCTTCCCCAGCTGCCCCGAACGACCCTTTCCGAGCTTGCAGTTGGGAGGGCAATCGGCTCCGCAGTGGGAACTTCCATGACAGCTGGCACTGTGCTAGTGACTTTCGATGGTGAATGTTGTGTGGGCGCGACACCTGTGCCCACACTAACTGGGGGTCGCAAGGAACCGCTGCGTCCGCCCCTACCCCTACCCCGTCCGCCGTCGGACCCTCTTGGGAGCAACTGAGTGTCTTTCTGTTTCCCCAGTCTCTGCTAACGGGCGGCTATCCTGAACTACGGAGCTCTCTTGAACCTCGGCTTCCTCCACTTCAGCTTTCTGGGTGGAGGACGGCGGGATCTCAGGGACAGGGTCTCTGCTAAGAGAAAGAGAGAGAGAGAGAGAGAGAGAGAGAGAGAGAGAGAGAGAGAGAGAGAGAGAGAGAGAGAGAGAGAGAGAGAGAGAGAGATACTTTATTTACAGACTCCTGGTCCACAAATGGGGAATGAAGGGGAACTTCACTTCACAGGAAGTTAAAACAGGTACAGTACATACAGTACATACATACAGTATTTATCACCAGCCATACAGCGTTCTCGACCACATCCTCCTGATAGGTGACATACATGCCAGATCACTATGGTACAGTGTAGAAATGATGCGATTAGTTGATATGCGTATTCGTGACAAGAAATTCCACACTGATTTGCGGCGAGTCGCGTCATAGCCATCTACACATTGCTGAGCAAACATTCCGGAGGCACTGCAATACCGGTCGTAACCAAAAAACATCCTAGCCGCATTATTGAAACAAACCTTAAACTTCCTCAAATCGGACATGTGATAGGAATGCCACAGGTGCATGTTGCAAACATTAGAACAATAAATGCTGTACAAATATTTCTTCACATCATGCGTGCACAAAGCAAATTTACGAATAAGGGAATTAGCTCTACAACATAACAACCTGTACTGCTGTCGAATTTCAGAATCATCAGCTCTGGCGAAGTCAGAAGATATCGAATACCCAAGATACTTATAATCATTAACAAAGCTAAGAGTCTGGCCACAGAGCAAAACCGTGGGTAGAGCCATGTCGCGAAATTTCTTAGGTAAGGTAGCATTGCCATGCAAACAGACTTCTTGGAATTAAACAGAATATCGTGTTTCGTAGCATAACTCTCGCATATATTCAGCAACTTCTGTAGGCCAAATGGAGACGGAGAAAGCACAACCATATCGTCTGCATAATACAAATGATTCATGCTGCCCTGAAAGTGGCATCCA
This sequence comes from Amphibalanus amphitrite, assembly GCF_019059575.1. Lineage (NCBI taxonomy): Eukaryota > Metazoa > Arthropoda > Thecostraca > Balanomorpha > Balanidae > Amphibalanus > Amphibalanus amphitrite. The sequence goes on along the minus strand of NW_024882612.1, from coordinate 129,233 downwards.
TAACCACTGCGATTGAGAGCCGTAGAAAGATCGTCCGTGTACACATTGAATAGGAAGGGTGACAGAATGCCCCTGTTGTGTATTTGCGGTGTTCTGCTAGCAATTATAAAATGACCTCAACATGGAGGTGCCGAGCAGTGCAATGTCTCCCGCAAATATTGTGATTGTTTTTTGGATAAAATCTGGGTTCGAGGGGGGACTTGGGAGTGACATGAAAAATGGAATACAGGAAGTGATATATTGTGATTTTGAATATTGAATAGACTGAAGAAAGGAATAATATCTGGAACATTTGGTGACCGTGACAGGACACGATGGAGGAGTATATACAATTGGCAGAAAGGTGTGGATTGAGTGGATCAGAAGCCTTGGCGTATGCCACTGAACAGAAGGAGAAGGCGGACGAAAGAGCGGAGAGAATCGCAGCCAGAGAAGAGAGAGAAAAAGAGAGACAATTTGAAGTTACGGCCAGAGAAGAGAGAGAAAAGGAGAGACAGCATGAGCTAGAGCTGGAGCGCATCCGAGCGGAGAGAGCGAGTTCAACAGAACAACAGGCGGCGTCGGCCAAGAAGCCCAAGTTACCTGCGTTCGTGGATGGCAAGGACGATTTGGACGCCTACCTGGCGCGGTTCGAGAGGACAGCAGCTCGGTGCGGGTGGGCCAGAGAGGAATGGGCCACTAACTTGAGTGCTCTTCTGACCGGGAGGGCTCTCAACGTGTATTCTCGGCTAAGCGAGCGTGATGCAAATGACTACCAGCAAGTAAAGGAAGCCCTGCTACAGCGCTACGGTTTGACGGCGGAGGGCTACCGCCGTAAGCTCCGAGAGAGCGGACCCGAGCCGGATGAGAGCCCACCTCAATATCTGGAGCGGCTGACGGGCTACCTGCGCCGTTGGGTGAGCTTGGCTGGCGAGGATTTAGAAGACCTAGTTGTGTATGAACAGTTTATGAAAGCATGTCCGAAACAGCTGCAGACGCATCTACGCGAGCGCGTTGACTATGACCTGAAAGATTTGGGTGAGCAGGCTTCAAAATTCTTAGAAGCTCACGGCCGCTCGCTTTACAACTGGCCCAGACGCGCCAACGCCAGTGGTGATTCATCCTCCTCGCCCTCTCCACAGGCTTACGGTTCAGCAACTGCGCTACCGACGGCGGTCCAAGATGGTTGCGTCTTTTGTGGGTACCCTCATCCATCGGAAGAGTGTAGGAAGACGCGGGACCTCACGCCGGCTGAGCGACGAGAGCGCTTGATGCGCCGAGCGGGGTGCTTCTGGTGCCTGAAGCCGGCCTCTCACCGAGCAGTTGACTACCGCCAGGGCCTGGCGCGCTGCTCGATCTGTAATGGCAAGCACAATCCCCTGCTATGCGACCGGTCGTCTGTGCCAGCAGCAGCGAGGGGCAGCCAGTCGAGCAGCGGCACGTCACCCGCTCAATCAGCCACGGTGACGGCGGCCAGTCGCACAGCCACCGAACCTGACCGTGTCGTGCTCATGCAGACGGCCAAAGTGGAGGCATCTGGACTGAAGAGCACGTGCCGCGTGCGAGTCATGTGTGACTCAGGCAGCAACGCCACCTTCATCAGATCTGACACAGCACACATGCTGGGCTGTCGGATTCAGACAAGACAACCGCTCCAGGTGAGCACATTCGGAGGAGGAAAGGCGTCGCATCAGCTGAGTGAGAAGGTGGAAGTGGGACTGACCACACAGGATGGGTCACTGCTACGTGTCGAGGCCTACAAGATTCCCAATATATGTGGCCCTCCGCCTGTCATCGGCATAGAAGAAATACAGCTTCATGAACACCTGAGAGGTCTGAAGCTGGCGGAGGAACCAGGTGCTGCGCTGGCCAGTGGTGGTGAAATTGAGATTCTCCTCGGCCAGGACGTCCTGCAGGACGTTTTTGACGGTGACATGCGCGTCGGTCAGTCCGGGCCAATGACGATCAGCTCGCGGTTTGGCTGGATCGTATGCGGGCGGTCAGGCTGCGCCACTCCAGCCCCACAAGAGATGATGGCCAACTTCGTGCACACGGAGACGGAGTCGGTGAAGGCGACGCTGGATGACTTGTGGACGCTGGAAGGCATCGGGATCAGCAGTGATGGTGTAGGAGATGGCAGCGTGAAGAAAACGCAGGAAGCCGCTGCCCTGCAGCAGTTCAATGAAACCTGCACTCGCCTTCCTGACGGGCGCTATCAGAACCGTTGGCCATGGAAACATGACACCGGGGACCTCCCCTCAAACGAAGCCATGGCGCTCTCTCGCCTGGAGGCGTGCGAGCGGAGCCTGAGGAAGACTGGAAAACTGAGGCAATATGACAATGCAATCCAAGACTACATCGATCAAGGTCACGCTGAAGAGGCACCCCAGATCCCCACTGGGAAGGTGCATCTACTCCCGCACCATGCAGTCTTCAAGGGAGACAAGATCAGGATTGTCTTTGACGCTGCCGCTGGCCATCCCAACTCGCTGAACGATCACGTCCTCTCTGGTCCAAACATGATTGCTGACCTTACCGGAGTGCTGCTCCGATTTCGAACGAGAAGGATCGGAGTCACCGCTGATATTGAGAAGGCATTCCTTCAGCTGGCTCTACATCCTGATGACCGGGATGTCACGAGGTTCCTGTGGAGGAAGGATGCCTCCGATCTCCGCCCCACCACCTACCGCATGACGCGTGTGGTGTTCGGAGTGACCGCTTCGCCATTCCTGCTTCAGGCAAGCGTACGTCAACATCTGCAGCAGTATGAGGAGGCAGACGGACAGCTGGTCGCTCGCCTGCGGCGCGACCTATACTGTGATGATTTAATCACCAGCGTGAATACACAGGAAGAGGCTGAAGAGCTGTCACAGCGGACCCAAGAGATCTTCAATGATGCCAAGATGAATATGAGACACTGGACCTACAGCTTCGAGACGGACAAGGAGGCACACAAGCCTCTTGGCGAGGAGGCAACAGCTGAGCGTAAAGTGCTGGGCATCTGCTGGATCCCAGGGGACGATCAGCTGGTGTTCAAAACTGCCTTTCTGACGCAGCTCGGTCGAGAAGCACCGGAAACGAAGCGGAACATTCTAAGCGTCTCAGCGCGCTTTTACGACCCGCTTGGCCTTCTTGTTCCCTTTCTGGTTCGAGCGAAGCTTCTGCTGAAGAGATTATGGATCGCTGGCCATTCCTGGGATCAGACGGTAGCCAGTGACGTGCGCAAGGACTGGAGAAAGTGGCTTCTGGAGCTGGAGCAGATCGACGGTTTCAGCATCCCACGTCCCTACGCGACCGGCGGGGACTGCGGCTATCAGCTACACATGTTCTGCGACGCCAGTATGGAGGCCATGGCAGCAGCTGTGTACGTCAAACCGGAAGACAACTCACGCGCGCCCACTCTGGTGATGGCTAAGGCCCGTCTCGCCCCACGCCAAGCCATGTCAGTGCCTCGTCTCGAGCTGACAGCGGCCGTGATCGGTGCCCGGTTAGTCACCTACGTGCAAAGTCAACTAGACATCACCACCGAAATCAGCGGCTGCTGGACTGACTCGATGGTAGCGCTTCACTGGATTAGAAGCAATTCCCAGCGGTGGGGAGTATACGTGCGAAACAGAATCAACGAGATCCAGAGCCTCTGCCCGCCGACCTTGTGGAAGCATGTCCCGGGCAATCAGAATCCTGCTGATCTGCCATCCAAAGGAGTACCGGCGGCGCAGCTGAGGAGCAGCCTCTGGCTGCATGGCCCAGAGTGGCTGGAAGGCGACAATTCAGTCTGGCCTCCGCAGACTCCGACAAGCAACGAGCCAGCCGAATGTACAGTGGAAGCAAAGAAGATGGCGTTCACAACGGTAGGAACTCGCGCCAGATCCACTGGGATCGGACAAGTGATGGACATCAACCGCTACAGCAGCTGGAGGAAGCTGATAAGGATCACCGCCTGGGTGCTAAGACGGGCTCGAGGCCGCAGCTTGGCGACAAGCCTCAGCGGTCCTTTGTCGACAAGTGAAATCAGCACCGCTGAGCGTCTGTGGGTCATGGACGCCCAACGAACCGAGTACGGCCAAGACCTGGATGCCCTCCAAGCGGGTCTTGACCTGCCGCGTCAGTCGAGCTTGAAGGCTCTCAACCCCGTGCTAGAAGAGGGCATACTGAGAAAGGATGGACGACTTCAGTATTCCAGTCTCTCAGAAGAGGAGATACGACCGGTGATTCTCCCGCCTGGTCACCGGCTGGTTTATCTCCTGGCTATGAAGATCCACGAAGAACTCTGTCACGCTGGAGTTCAGCAAGTTGTGGATGCCATCAGAGATCGCTATTGGATCACCCGGGGGCGGCAAACCGTGCGCGCCTCCCTGAACCAGTGCCGCAAATGCCACTTGTTCCGAGCCCAACCGTTCGCCATGAGACCGGCTCCTCTGCCTCGGAGCCGGGTGACAGCCGCTCGACCCTTCAGCTGCACTGGCATCGACTACGCTGGGCCGCTATATGTGAAGCGGCCGTTTGGATCCGAGCCCGAGAAGGTCTACATAGCGGTTTTCACCTGTGCCGTCACGCGCGCCCTGCATCTGGAGCTGGTGGGTTCCCTGCGGACGGAAGACTTCCTCCGCGCCTACCGTCGTTTTGCCGCTCGCAGACTCAGTCCGACCAGCATTATCAGCGACAACGCCACCTACTTCAAGGCCGCCTCTGCCGTCCTGGCCACGGAGGGAGTTTCTTGGAGCTTCATCGTGGAGCGGGCTCCATGGTGGGGCGGCTTCTGGGAGTCGATGGTGAAACTTACGAAGCACGCGCTGCGCCGCACACTTGATGCAGCACTTCTCTCATGGGAGGAGCTAGAGACAGTGTTCTGTTCCGTGGAGGGGGCCATCAATGAACGTCCTCTCACTCAAGTCAGTGATGACCCGGATGACCTGCGACCGCTGAGACCGTCAGACTTCCTTCACTGCTCTCTGGAATCTGGTCCGAGTCCCGTCCGGGAGAGCGAAGCCCAGCGCCTGACACGCCGCCGCCGTTACCAGAGCCGAGTCATGGAATCCCTGTGGAATCGCTGGCAGCGTGAATATCTGAGGCACCTCAGAGATCAGCACCGACCTGAAGTGGAGCTAGTGTTGGGATATTGTGACCGCGGACCGGCCGTGTGGGGCCGTAGAACAGGATGGGTCGGCGGCCCGGCCGTCCGGCCGGCGAGCCGCCTGACCGCCGCGCGGTCACCGCGCATGCGCTCTGTGCCGTGGTTATATAAGGGCGCGACCTTGACCGGACTGGGTCAGTCGGCGGGTCGCCGTGTCCGTGCTTGGTCGTCGGTCGCTGGAAGCACAATACACAGTGTCGTGGTATATGCAGCTTTACTTGGCCCTAACATATTTTGGCGCGGTCGGTAGGACCAATAACGTAAATGGGCTGCATATGAGTTTTTAAGAAAAGAGATTGCTGTGAGAGTTCTGTGACGGCCTGCGCAAGCTCACGGTGGAAAAAGTGGACGGAGCCGGTGAGTAGAGACTTTGGGTGATGAGAGGTTCTCTCCAGTAGAGTTCAGTGTAACAAGCTATGGATTTATCTACCATTTTCCTTTCAAGAGACTCGAAATTTAGTGGAGAGTCGGGGGAAGTGTGGCAGAAATGGTTCCGCCGATTCGAAGCTCAGACGGCGAGCATGAAAGCCGGGGACCGGCTGGCGGCTATGGTGGGTCTTTTGGACGGAGTCGCACTGGACACATTCGCGTCACTCACCGAAGAGTCACGGAAGGACTACGGCAGGGTGGTTGAAGCGCTGAAAAGTCGGTTCGGTCGGCAAATAAGCACGTTGCAGGCTCATGCCGAACTCAACCGAGTTTGCCAGTCACCTTCGGAGTCTGTTGAAGACTTCTCAGCCAGGATCAGAGAGCTGAGTGGGCTAGCCCAGCCGGCTCTGCCCAGCGATCACAGCGCTATGGAGGGATTCCAGTGCGGTCGATTCATCTGTGGCCTCCGTGACACGCAATTGCAAGAGAGGTTAATCAGCCAAAACGTATCCACACTGACTGACGCGGTACGCGTTAGTAAAGAATTCGAGGAGACTAGGAAGACGATCAAGGCAGTGCGAAATCATGAGATCGACGTCATCGGGGCGGTCCGCCCGGTCGGGGGTGAAGCAACCGTGGGTCAAGCAGAAAAGACCGTGACGGACAACAACCGGCTCACAGCCATCGAAGATCACATTCGCGGGCTACACGAGTCTATATCGGCCATCACAATGGCGCCGAAGACGACAACTGATGTGAGAAAGTCTCGCCGACTTCCCCGGTGCTACCGCTGCGAGCAGCCGGGTCATTTTCAGCGAGACTGCCCCGAGCGTAGCCGTGGTTCACCTAGCGTCAGATGCTTCGGCTGTGGAGAATTGGGTCACCTCAAGCGACACTGCCCCATTTCATTGCCGTCGACAAGGGATGGGCGCGCGCTGCCGCTCTGCTTATGTTGCGGGCAGCAGGGTCACTGGATGGCGGGGTGCCAATGCTTCCAGGGTGGCAGCACTGGCGGAGGCCACTCCGAGACAAGAGCTGCTGATCCCCGGCGGGGCGCCGGTGCGCATCAGGAAAACTGAACCGGACTGGAGCCGTGGGACAGGTCCCAGTCCTCTCGAAAGCGTCCCCACTCACGGCGTCGGCCGTTCGGGTCGTCATTCACGGCGCTCCGACATGGGCGCTGGTGGACACTGGTGCCGACTTCACCATGATGCGAAGAGGATTTTATGAGGGGAACCCAGCACTCAGAGCAATCCGGCTCAGCCCGAGCGCGCGCAATGCTATCGGAGCGGGAGGTACCTCCCTCCAGGTAGTTGGTGAGTTGGAAAACCTCTCATTGTGCATTGATGGAATCAGCTTCCGATGCCCGGTAGTGACCGTGGCAGACGACCTCGTGTACGACGTGATACTAGGTCGCGACTTCACGTGCATGCATCGCACGGTCATCGACGACGACGCTGGCTCATTCAAGATTGGAACCATGAGCGTTCCCCTGCCGAGCCGGGAGCAGGTTCGACCAAGACGTGCGCGAGTGCGATTACTGTCGAACGTCGTCATTCCAGCACGGTCAGAGAGCGTGGTAGCCGGTAAGCTGGAGAGAGTGGACGGCGTGCAGAGTGATGAAATGGGTGCAGCCGGGATATTCGAGCCATCAACCGTAGCGGAGCGGGAGGGACTCCTGACTCCAAGGGCTCTGGTCGTTGCAGACGACGACGGGTGCGTCTCGATCATTTTGACAAATGTTGGGTCTGAAGAAGTCCGTGTTCTCAGAGGCAGTGACCTAGGGACATTTTATGATGCTACAAACGAGAAGGACTGCGAGTACAAGTTGTGCCTGGCTGCAGACGGAGGCGTTGAGGACAGTGATGATGATGACGTTGATGATGTGAGCTGCAGAACAGAAAGGCGTCAGAATACGACGGTGACAGAAGTACTTGATGTGGACGGATCTGACTTCTCGGCGGAAGGAAAGGAGAAGCTCAGAACCATTCTCAGCGAATATGCAGACATCTTCAGTCAGTATGCGGGTGATATCGGCAAGACAGATTTGCTCGAACACCACATCGACACAGGGGAGGAGGCTCCCGTGAAGCAGAGACCACGGCGGGTACCAGTTAAACTCCGCGAGCAAATCGAGATGCAGAAGACGCAGATGATGAAAGATGGAATAATTGAAGAGAGTACAAGTCCTTGGTGCTCCCCAGTCGTCCTGGCCAGAAAGAAAGATGGAAGTTTCCGCTTTTGCGTCGATCTCCGCGCGATCAACAGCCGAACTCGCGGATGTGCGCATCCTCTGCCGAGGGTCGACGAGGCGTTGGATACCCTAGCGGGGGCGACGTGGTACACGACGCTCGACATGGCGACCGGTTACTGGCAGGTCCCGCTGGCCACAGAGGACCGAGAAAAGACGGCGTTCTCCACGGGCAAAGGACTCCATCATTTCAGGGTGATGGCCATGGGTCTCAAAAATGCTGGAGCCACATTCCAGCGACTCATGGAACTGGTGCTTGCAGGTCTGGACTCGAAACGCTGTTTAGTCTACCTTGATGACATCATCATATCAAGCAGATCCGAGGACGAGCACATCGCAACGCTCCGTGATGTCTTCAAGCGAGTGAGGTCGGCGAAGCTGAAGCTCAAACCGGAAAAGTGCCGCTTCGCAAAGCGCGAAGTTACGTTCCTCGGTCACCGGGTCGCAAAGGAGGGACTCCTACCGGACCCACATAACATCCAGAAGATACTCGACTGGGCTCCACCGAAGACGGAAGATGGCATGAAGAGCTTCCTCGGATTGTGCGGATATTACAGCCGTTTTGTCCCACAATACATGGATCTCACGAAGCCGCTGAGGGAAGCCAAGGTGGTGGGTGACCACCTGACGTGGACGCCGGAAGCTGAAGCAGCTTTTGAGAGTCTGAAGCAGGCGCTGACTGCACCTCCAGTGTTAGCCCTCCCTACGTTCCGTGGTACATTCGTCTTGTACACGGATGCATCCGACTCTGCAGTCGGTTCAGTGCTCGCGGAGCGGGTGGGTGACACGGAGAGAGTCATCGCCTACGACAGTAAGGTGCTGACAAAGCAACAGCGCAGATGGCCAACATATGATAAAGAACTCTGGGCCATCGTTCACGCCATCCGGCGATTCAACCAGTACACAGTTGGAGCAGAATTCGAAGTCGTGACCGATCACAAACCACTCACGGGTGTACCGGAGTCCATCAATGTGGAACGTGACGGGACGGGAAGACGTGGCCGGTGGGCCATCGAACTGAGCTCCTACCAGTTCCGGGTGGTTGTCCGGCCGGGCCGTGATCACGGCAATGCCGATGCGATGTCCCGGCAGCGACCAGCCAACGGCAATATCTGGACGGGCAAGCGCAGCAAGTCTTGTCCCGCCGAAGCCGGTCAAGCACCCGTGCATACCGCAGCTACAAGAGCCCAAGAACCTGCTTCTGGTGGAGAGGAGGAATGTGTGGGGAAGACTCGAGGCGCAGCAGAACTTGACCAAGTCTGCGCACTGCCTACTACGCCACCTAGTGCGAAGGGTGACCAGGCGGGACGCCTAATCACTGAAGCACCAGGACAATCGGAGTTGCAGACGGCGCAACAAGAGGACGAGGTCCTCAGTGTCATGCGGAACGCCTGTCTGGGCAGTCGGGAACCACCGCCCGATCACCCTCTCGCCGAGTGGGAGCTACTGCGTGGGAGCTGGACGCAGCTCGAAGTGCGGGAGGGCGTTCTCGGCATGAGGACGAAGTGGGGCTTCCGGGCCCTGGTCCCCGATTCGATGCGATCAAGAATCATGACGCTCGCCCATGACCATCCGACGTCCGCACACTTGGGACGGAGTCGAACAACGGAAAGAGTGCGACAGCGCTTCCTCTGGCCCGGCATGTTCGCGGACATCCGTCGGTACTGCAGCACGTGTGACCTTTGCCAACGGCGCCATCGCCCTGCACCGAAGAAACGGGCTCCTCTGGTGACGGAGGTCACGAGTCAACCATTCCGCAGAATTGCGATTGACATCACTGAGATGCCGGTGTCGGAGAATGGCAACCGATATGCAGTAGTCATCATGGACTATTTTTCTAAATACGTCCGAGTGTACCCAGTCAGACGGCAGGATGCCGAAACCGTAACCACGGTGCTGTTGGATTGGGTTTACGACATGGGGGTGCCAGACAAGATTCACTCGGACCAAGGAGGCCAATTTGAGTCTGCATTGTTCCAGTGCATGTGCAAGCGACTGGGCATCCAGAAAACGCGTACAACGCCCTATCACCCTGAGAGTGATGGTATGGTAGAGCGTTTTACGAGAACACTCAAGGACATGGTCGCCAAATACGTTGACCCTCAAGGAACGAACTGGGACGCTGACATCAAGGCGTACTGCATGGCCTACAACACCTCTGTGCACAGCGTCACCGGATATTCCCCGTTCTTTCTGCTGCACGGATTCCACCCGAAAACGCCACTCGATGCGGTCATCAACCCTCCGGATCGGGCGGTAAATATCCGGTGCTACCTTGAAGAGCGTCTGAAGGCCATTTCAGAGGCTTATCAGACGACTATCAGGAAAACCCGGGCCAGTGCTACGGAGGCTGCGACCCGATTCAACCAGCGCGCGAGCGGAAAAGGGTTCGAGGCTGGTGACCGGGTATGGATTCGGGATAATAGGGTCTCGGTCGGCGGGAAGCCGAAACTGGGACTTTACTACAAAGGCCCGGGCACCATCATCGGCCGCCTCGGAGGAGAGAGAGGAGTAACGTACCTCGTCCGTGACGACAAGGGCAAGGAAAAGGCTCTGCACTTCAACCAGCTAAAGCCAGCTGTAGAACGGGAGTCCCACAAACAGGAAACGTCTGGAAGCACCCGGAGGGACGACACATCGGACACAGCCACAGAAACGCGTCCCAGGAAGCAGACGGGGTCCGAGGAGACTGGACCGGATCCGCTGGCGTTGTACTACCTCTGCCGGCGGGCCCGAGATCAGGTGGGGAATGGGGGTACATCTGTGCGGGGCGCGTATGTGACCAGGTCTGGCAGAGTGTCGCTCCCCCCAGATCGTTTTCAATCCTAGGCCTCGGATGCTCTCTATGTGCATCACCAGTGTCTGAATCAGTTTGTATTTCCGGTCGCGTTCCGGTCGCGTAGTGTGTCGCGTTTCTTTGTTACTTGACCAAGTGGAAACGTTTCTTTTATGGGGGGAGGAGTGTTGGGATATTGTGACCGCGGACCGGCCGTGTGGGGCCGTAGAACAGGATGGGTCGGCGGCCCGGCCGTCCGGCCGGCGAGCCGCCTGACCGCCGCGCGGTCACCGCGCATGCGCTCTGTGCCGTGGTTATATAAGGGCGCGACCTTGACCGGACTGGGTCAGTCGGCGGGTCGCCGTGTCCGTGCTTGGTCGTCGGTCGCTGGAAGCACAATACACAGTGTCGTGGTATATGCAGCTTTACTTGGCCCTAACACTAGCACCCACATCAGGCGATCTCGTGCTGATCGAAGGCGAGACCTCTCCCAATCGCCTGACCTGGACAACTGGCGTGATCTGTGCCGTGCATCCTGGACGGGATGGACGATCCCGTGCTGCCTCGGTGCGCACTGGGCGTGGTATCGTAAGGCGGCCCATACAGAAGCTGTATCTCTTGGAGGCCGCATCAGCCAGCCAGACGTCTCCAGAGGTCTGAGTGAGCGCAAATGGTGAAAGTCAATCCACCAGGAAGGGGCATGGGTGCTCGTGCTCCTATGCTCTCGTCATTGTGTACTATTATGTGTTACTATTGTCTTGACTTCCACCCCGGGGAGTATGTTGTGTATTTGCGGTGTTCTGCTAGCAATTATAAAATGACCTCAACATGGAGGTGCCGAGCAGTGCAATGTCTCCCGCAAATATTGTGATTGTTTTTTGGATAAAATCTGGGTTCGAGGGGGGACTTGGGAGTGACATGAAAAATGGAATAGAGGAAGTGATATATTGTGATTTTGAATATTGAATAGACTGAAGAAAGGAATAATATCTGGAACAGCCCCCCTGCCTGACACCGTTAGACACATGAAAGCTCTCGGACACGCACTTACCCCAACGAACCTGAAACTCTTGAGACCTATACCAAGAAGAGATTAGTCTCACCAAGTGGGGGTCAATACCCCTGTCAAGTAATTTTTCGAACAGAGTCCAGTGGTTTACACGATCAAACGCTTTCCGCGCGTCAAGAAAACAAATGAACACCGGGCTACTGTTGCGCAAATAATAATCAGTGATTTCTTTTAAGGCATAGATCGCCAAATCAGTCGAGTGATCTGCTTTAAAGCCAAACTGGTGATGACCAGTGCCGAGTTGCACAGAACAGCGGTTTAGAATTACTCTTTCCAAGATCTTGGAACAAACGCTTGCCACAGCTATCGGCCTATAATTATCCTTCTCATTCAACTTTCCATTTTTGTCCTTTACAATCGGTGTTAACAAAACATTCGTAAGAGAAGGGGGTAAAAAGCTGTGACGAACAAACATAGTGAAACACAGAGACAAATGAATCACACAAGGAAGGCCTGCAAACTTAAAATGTTCAGAACATAAGCCGTCCTTGCCACTAGAACGTCCTGATGATAGCTCACCAATAGATTTTCCGACTTCATCTACTGAAAACGACGCGAAAGCATGTTGAACATTCGAAAGCCTGTTCATGACAGTCTCTTTTCTCTCGCTATTTTGAACTGTGTTTAAAATTTCCGAGAAGTGGTCTTTCCACATATTCGCAATATTAACCTCACCTGACTCACCATTGACGGAAGGAGCGAGAGGAGGAGAACAATTTAATTTCCTGACCTCTTTCCAAAAATCAGCCATACTTTGAGGGCTCTTTAGGAGCTTGTCGGCCAGTGATTTGGCACGAAGCTCCTTCTCATTTCGCAAACAATAGCGGAGTGATAGTTTAAATCGTGAACGAGCTAAACGCATCTGATCAAAAATATAACCACCCCTAGGCTTGTAGATATAAAACTTTATCGGAATTCACTGGGATTGTATTGCGTATGCAAGTCCAAATATTTCGGCCAATATTGTTTGGCCTTGGTCACTGGACAACTAGAATAACCCTATAAGTATAGCTCACATTGCAGCGATACCCAAAATTCTAAATTAAATTCACAGACAAAAAAATCAAATCCCCGCGCGCTATCAACCATGTAGGAGATTCCAAGTTAAGAATATCTAGATACACTCACTTTTGCCTCTAAAAAACGCAAGATGATTTTCGTTCCTCTCATCACTGTAGTATGAGTGGACTGAATTAAAACTAATGACACCGAATGTGTTCTGTGTATAACTTCTTGTCTGTGTGTTTGTATGTATTTTATAGTTAAATTTACAGCATACTTTGATAGGAAATAGTGAGTGTATCTAGATATTCTTAACTTGGAATCTCCTACATGGTTGATAGCGCGCGGGGATTTGATTTTTTTGTCTGTGAATTTAATTTAGAATTTTGGGTATCGCTGCAATGTGAGCTATACTTATAGGGTTATTCTAGTTGTCCAGTGACCAAGGCCAAACAATATTGGCCGAAATATTTGGACTTGCATACGCAATACAATCCCAGTGAATTCCGATAAAGTTTTATATCTACAAACATAAACCTGGGAAAAATATGACTCTAAAACACCCCTAGGCTTGCCTATCAGCGCCCATAGTGCATACACATCCTTAAAAATAGCATGTTTATCCTTAACGAAATCATTCCAGCCAGGAACAACCTTCCTTGAATTACAGCCTTGGGCCTTACCTATCGTCCTGTTCGAAGCCTCTCCCAAGCAGGCAATCACCTGATCATAATACATTGCAATAGCATCACGATGGTCAGCTGAAGAGCAGCCACTGCAATGAAGCAATTCACCAGGAACGCGAATATTGTCCAAATTCTCTTTGACAACAGTTTCAAAGGCTGACAAATCCTCCACAGTCAGTGAATCCCATTCCACAGCCCACCTCGGCTCCTTTAACTGCTCAGAGATATTGAGATCACTCACACCCTCTTGGGACCTGATTTTCATCATAACAGGGAAATGATCCGAGCTAAGAATGGAATGATCAATCACAATATTGTTCACAAGCTCTAAAAAACCTTCAGTGCAGACGATATGGTCGAGCCACGATTCCGTGCCATGTCCATCATTAAGGTGAGTTTTTGAGTCGGCTGAGAGTTGCATTGCATCGACCACGAAAAGGTTAGACTCGTTACAAAAAGATTCTAGCTCTTTGCCAAATTCAGTGGCCTTTACGATGTCAGCATTGAAATCGCCAAGAATGCATGCATACGGCGATTCAAACTCGTCAATTATCGTTTTCAACTTAGCTAAACGGTAAACGAAACTATCGAAATTTTGGTGTTAACAGTATGGCAAGTATACCCCCAAGAAGAGCATCTTGATCCCACCTCGGTTAAACTCTAGGCCTACGATACGATCATCGTCATAAGAGATGGGCGTGAAATAAGGCGCTAAGGCCTTACGCCACAACACAGCAACACCGCCATACGGCCTACCCGCAACTAGCTCTAACGAAGGGTTCATAGATGAAATAGCAAACGAAATAAAATCATTGTGAATATTATTTAGAGTTGGAAGGTCATCCGGAAAAAGCCAATGTTCTTGCGAGAAAACTATGTCAGACTGTTCACACAACTTATGAATGCCACCAGTGTTGCGCTTTGACGATTGGCAGTTGTAAGTGCTAATTTGAACATTAGGTATAAGAGAAAAGAAAAAAGGCGCAAGAAAATATAAAGCATATTGCACTACATATCACAACACTTCACACTGTGCCGTTAGAACCCACCGCCCCCGGGGGAGAACCACGTTTCTGGAAGAAACGTCTCACTATCAGCCCCTCAGCCCAAAGCTGGGGATCCAGCAGGTCCAGATCAGCTGATGGGTTGAAGATGTCGAGACGGTAGGACTCGTAGCTGTCAAATCGCGTCTGAAGCTTTGTCACCGTCACTGACTCAGCCCCAGTCTGCTCACGGACGTACGAGCGGACAGCATCCTCGCCGGTACCAGGCGGGAGCCGCGACATAAACATAGAGTGACGCTTGATGGTGGGAACCGCCCTGATCGGCCCACCTGCACATTTCTTAGAACCGATCACGATGGAAGACGGCTGGGACGCCTTGCCCTTAGTGGCGCCCGCAGTGGCACTCGTAGTCGCAACCCCAGGCGGCGCGGGAGAGGGCCTGGGAGCAGGAGCCTTGCCTCTCTTCGCACGGTTGGCTACCGACCACTCCTCGCCATCACGACTGCTTGGCGCAGCAGCCTGCACAACGCCAGCGTACGACCTCTTGTTCTCAGGCCGAGAAGCATCACACGCAATCTCGGTGTCGGGCGTAGACTTGCCGGCAATGGCTTTTTCCACCCTTTCAGAGGTATCCGCAGTTACCTTAAGAATGTCCTGCATCATATCTTCCATGGTACTAAGTTCAATGTCCATGATCTGTTGTTTGCGCATCAGCGCACTCACATCAATGCAGTCAACTGTAATGGGAGGCAGTTTGGCCAGATCGAGAGCGACGAACCTCGGCAGCTGAGATCTATCGCACTCGATTAGCATCTTCGCGATTCCATCCAAATTCATCTTCTTTTTGTTCTGTCCACGCCGATTCCCAGCTCTAACAGTTAGACTCGTCAACATAGTCAGAAAGAAGGCTCTTCACTGCATCGACTTCATCATCAGTAAAATTCTCACTAACTAACTTGACGATGACATCAATTGGAACACAATCAATCTTGCAGATCATATAGCAAAGCAGCTCATTTATTATCAAGGCCATTGGAGGCGCAACCAAGTAAAAGCTTAGTCCGCAGATATCAGGCGCCGAGGTCACAACGTCACGTTCAGTAAGAACGAATCGAAATTTCGAAGGGTTATTCTTGATCACGACTTCAACCGGTTGGCATCAAAAAACAAACAGTCCCGAAAATTCAGACATATTTCAAGACAATATTTCAAACACTTACGATGCTCCAGGGGACGAAATCTAGACTCCTCAAGGAAACCGTTCTTCCACAAACCGAAAGAGACCAACAATAATGATCAAAACTCCCAAAAACTTAATTAAATCCAGAATTGATACAGAGCCACCATGAAACCATCCGACGGTCAGCTGGCTAAGCACGCCTACACTAGCCAGTAGCCAGAACCGCCTCATACGCCTCGATGTGGGCATTTGACGCGCCCTTGCCCCTCGCATTGTCTTTTTACCTCTTGTCTTACGCCCTGCACGGCGCGGGACAGATGGACTTCACCGACTTCACCGACTTCTGGCTACGCTCTATGTACAGCGGAGTATGGCCGAAATGCCCAAAACTCAAAAATCAATCAATCAATCAATCTATGTACAGTGTGTCTAAAAAGAATGTACCGTCGCCACTACGTGGCGCTGGTGTCGCGAGCCGGTAGTTGGCTGAATCCGCACCAGACCACACATTCCCAAGCGCTAGGTGACAGCTGCGCAGCGGCCGGTAGTAGCGTAAGCCCGAACCTTCGTGACACGACCCCGGGGGGGGGGGGGAGGGAGGGGAGCGGGCGGGGCAGCGCGTGTAGGGAGGGGTGCTCCAGCAAGCTGGCAGTTGTCGCGGCCAAAGGTCAAGGGGTCACACACCAAGCGAACGGACGCTGATGTGGGTTCGTGGGGATCATGAACTTGTGTGTGGTAGGTGCGTCTTGCGATGCACGGGTGATACGCCAGGTCTAAGCCAAAGGATTCAGGGGAGAGCTGAAGAAAAACATCTGGTCAACTACGGCGAATAATGGTGCTGAAAAATAGAAAGTATGGGTCAATGCAAGCCTTCATGACTATAAACAACTTTTCTGAGGACGCAAAGGCCAGCATTGAATAACGATATCCGGATCGAAATTAGCAATGATTTATAATTAAATGCCGAACTAATAGCGCTGCAAAACCCTCCTAGTAAATTGTCAAGTCGGATTATACCCACTTGAATTAAACTATCCTAAATAAAATTGTTAATTAACTTTCTAACACTGACGTTCTTTATCATACGATAAGTATGGGGTTAACCAAGATTCAGCATCTTCCGCGTTCAAACAATCACCTGTAAGGCTAGAACATTAATGGCCAGGTAAAAACATGGTCGGGATTTGATTAACCGGATTATAAGTCGATTTTTTTAGTCGGGATTTGATAAGTCGGATTTTTTTACGCCAACCGCATTTTTAAGTCAAGTCAGGTCACTGATCTATGACGTCATAAATGAGCAGTCCTAAAATGAACTGTGTGAAACTGTCCTAAACTGTCCTAAAATGAACATTTTAGGACTGTGCTAAAATGTTCCAACTTCGCAACACCCTCAGAGCAGAGCTTTCATAGGGAGATGAAACTTACAGGATCTTATAGTATGATCGAGAGGTCTCACAACTTGTATACCTAAATGTATATCTAGGATTTTCTGAAGGGTCGCCTGAGATCAGGTCAGTCTCTCACCATTAAAAGTCAGGGGAATATGGAAATTGCTAGTTTGGTCCGGAAATGATATACAACTATCTCAAATTCTCAAGCACACGGAATCGTGATTTCATGCGCTCCTTGCAAGGTCTGATGCTTCAATTTTGCTTTGTTGATCTTGCGTGACGTCGTCATTTATCACGTAACTAAGGCTATCAGTTTTTCGTCAATAACTCCCGATCAACTAAAGCTACCGAGTCGATTAACCCGGCACCGCCTGGGCTATTTCCGTACCCACGACAGCCTGGGGGGGGGGGTCGGATCCGACCCCCCCCCCCTGTTATCTCGAGAACCAATGGTCGCATCGAGCCCCGCGAGGCGGCGTTCGAAAGGTCTCTACGAGACCTTCCCAAAGCACTCTTAAGATTTTAAGATTGAGGTCAACTTTCGGGTCAAGGTCAGGTCAAAGGTCAAATTCTGGGGTTTTGCATGATTAGGCTTACGGACAGCGGAATCGATAGCTGCTGCTCAAAACTCACCAAAAATGACCTCAAAGGCCTAGTGAAGGTACCATGTGCGTATAGGGGTCATACTAAGTACGGGTCAAGGTCAGGTCAGGTCACGAAAGGTCACGGTTTTCACTTTCTGCTACATGGGCGTGCGACGCATGTTTTATGGCTTATTTTTCACGCCGAATCCGATGGTAATGGTTATATGTTACCCCAAGTCACTGTGTTGGTGATAAGTGTGCATTTTAATCATAAAAAAATCGTTTATACCATACATAACTAAACGAGGGCTGAGAAAAAAGGTCAATTTTTCAACTTTTTATTTTTGACATAAAAATGCATTTTTCTAGACCAGCTTTGTCCCAGGAATCTAGTGGTGCCATTTGTTTTCACATACGACGTTCAGAAGTGCCTCTAATTCACGAAAATGCTTATGACGTCACCATGCCCTATGCATGTTGGAGCTATTTTTTACCATTTGGGGGTCAAAAATCAAGCTAGAAAGTTGAAATTTGGGACATCTAATGTTCTAATAGAGCTCTATAACATATATTCCGGTTTTTTGGAAATTCTCAAAATTTTGGATTTTATTAGCTGTTTTCCAAAAAATGTAGTTTTTTGAATTTTTAGGGGTAAAAAACGCATTTTATGGAAAATCCGAGATAGCCATTCAAAAGAACTTGTTGAGCTGCGTCTATTCATGTCCTTAATTTGCAATTTGCTTTAAACCCTGATTTTTGGCGATTTTTTAAACATTTCCCACTTTTTGACTAAAAACGCCATGTAGTTACGAGTAGTTACATCACTAAAATCGACATATCTCAAAAAATTTAGGAATTTTTTTTCTCAAAAATTGCACAGAAGACGTCAAATTGATGGGGGAGAAGGTATGCCAAGTTTCAAGTTGATACCGAAAGCGGTTCTTGAGTTATTCAAGAAAAACGGAGGGGGGGTCGGATCCGACCCCCCCCCCCAGGCGGTCGCGGGTTAAGCCACTAATGGACATGAAAAGACCTGCCGAATCGATTGATATGCAATATGACCTCCTTTGACCAGCTTCGTGACCTGACGGGCTGTGACCTGACCTTGACCCGAGGTTAACACCTTACTTCTCGCACGTATTGGTGTTTTTCCAGCCTCAAACGTATAAGGGTCCGTTGGACCCCCTTGCCGTTTCGCCCCTGATCGAGCTAGAGCTTCGCGGAAAAACGAGCGTGTTGGCCGTGACGAGAGGAAGTCGATGATACCCAATTTTAAGGTCCTAGGTCATCGGTTGACTTTCCAGGTCAGGTCAATGACCCAAAAGTCGGGGAAATCGGGACCTGTTAGAAAGTCGTAAAGCGTGGCTGCTATGGGGTTTTCGGGGTGCTGATCACGAATATCATGTTAGTTTTGATCACAGATGATGTCTTCATGCATTTAGGCCTGGTCGGGTCAGGTCAGGTCAGGTCAACCAGTAAGGGTATTCGTAGTAGGTAGGTGGCAACCGCCTCTGACAGCTTTGCAACATGTTACGAGGGCACCAAAACTACTTCGTAAATGTTCATATGGCTGCTAAATTCGAATTCAGCTCCTAAAACTGGCCTAGAAACATGTAAAACTCGAAAAAGTGAACCGAGGTCATCAAAGGTCAATGACCTGACCTGACTTTCCGGTGACCTTGACACCCACCCTAATGCATGGAAGCAAGATCATATCCCATGTTTGAACGCTTAAAACCACGAAAAGACTGCAAACGCGCCGCTAATGCGAGCCGACATACGCCGAATCGCGATTCCGGCCAAACATGGTCTCGAAAAGTAGGTCGCAGGTCAAAGGTCATTAAGGTCAGGGTCATGACAATTTCAGGGTGGGTGTAAAATTGATTAACGCGAGGGTACTGAAAGTTTCGTCGCGATCGGCCGCTTTTTACGCGAGTTATTCGCGAAAAAACGAGGAAGGGGGTCCGTTCGACCCCCCCCCCCTCTATACGGGCGAGGGTTAAGTTGATCTCACCCGAAGAAAAAGTATACCATTCGACACGCCTGAGCTAGACAAACACGATGCTGCTAAAATCGCGGATCTGCGATCATTTTTAGCGAAGTTATTTACCAAAAACCGAACCTGTGCCTTGGGCCACTTGACCTGACCTCCCGAAGTCATCGGCTGACCCTGGTCCTTAAATCGGAGACCAATCGCTGCATTTCGTAACGACGCACATGATCGTTTCTTTCGTGAGGCTCTAGCTCAATTAGGGGCGAATCGGCGAAGGGGGTTGTTTCCTCACTTCCAACCCCCAACGTTCCCTCGGTATTCAGAAAACCTGAAAGAGGAAGAAATGTGAAAGTCAAAGCTCTATAGACGTCCTGACTGTAAAAGTGGCCATAATAATAAGTTCGTTAGAAATAAGATGCTTTTTAAACGACTTCCTCATATAAAATCGGGTGCTGGGACCAATCTTATAAACGCTTTAGAATGGACAGGGTGTCACTGGCTAAAGTTTGGGTGCAGAAAACGGCTATTACCTAAATGCAAAATGGTTTTCATGCATTTCAGTCAATTGTATATTGTCGGTCCCAGTGGCCGAGCTAAAAAAAAAAATCGGTAGTGTTTTGCATCTTCTACGCCCTAAGAAACTACACCATCTATCGAAGTGGGCGGGCTTATTTGAATGGGAGGGCGCATTATGCACGAATCGTGTGCTTTCGTTTATTTTGGACTGTATTTTACCACATCCACTGCTGGTATCACCATTAATATTATCTAATGCCGTGAATACGACAGCATTCCATTTATAAGATTGGGCCAATGGAGTCGCGCCCCGCGAGCTCGGTTTTCCGCTGGGCCGCTACAGGCCAGGAAGTCGGTCTTCGCCTGAGGGCAGGACAAAGGTCAGCGAGGGAGCGCAGGGTCAGCCAGGTATCGCCAAGTGCCGAGCGAAAGCCGCTCCCTCCCCTCGCTTCCCCTCTTCTCCCCTCCCCACCTCGGTATAGATGGGGAGGGACCGAACTGCCAATGACATGCGAGCGGTCAAGGCCGCTCGCGCGGCAGCGACCCTGGCGGCCGGGTGCCGCAACTGGGATTCAGCCAAGTTACCGATTCGCCTCCTGTGGGAGAGCCAAACCAGGGGACATACTTTTTAGACATACTGTACAGCGGGGCGACTTTCCGGTGCCGCCACCTGGGGTACCTGTTCCCTACGGCAGCTGTCATTAGGTGCCCGAGTGTGGAGCTCATAGTGGCCGTTATCTACTTCGAGAGTATACTTCATGTGTATGGGCGGCGGTGTGTTCTCATCCCTCTGGGCCGGGGTCCCAACACGGGCAAAGACTCTCTGCTCTCGCCACACTACCAGCTCTCGTCCGACGGGTAACCGGACAAAAGATCGTAAAGCAGAAGATCGTATGGCAGAAGATCGTAGGCAGTTGATCGTATGCAAAATATCGTAATGGATAAAGATCGTATGACATAATGCTCGTATGGACAAAAGATCGTATTCGCTAAAGATCGTCAAGGAAAATGATCGTATGCCAAAAAGTCGTAATGGATAAAGATCGTACGACATAATGATCGTATGGACAAAAGATCGTCAAGGAAAATGATCGTATGCCAAAAAGTCGTAATGGATAAAGATCGTACGACATAATGCTCGTATGGACAAAAGATCGTATTCGCTAAAGATCGTCAAGGAAAATGATCGTACGCCAAATGATCGTATGAGATAAAGATCGTACAGTCAAAATATGGTATTCGACACATGGTGCAGCCCAACTCCAGCGCATACAAAGCTTATCAATTTCTGTGTTCGCTTAGTAAGTGGCCGTCGTAAGCTCGACCATACATTGATGTTATTTCAGAGCTTAGATGGCTCAATGACACCTAAAAGCAACGCGTTGTATATGTGCCGAATAAATGAATGTATGTGCTGCCGTTTTCATGTACCTATTTGAAGTGAATACAACTAAACCCATGTTCCTCCTCCCCCCACCCCCCCCCCCCCCCACCGCCTGGAAGGTTAAAATGTTGCTTAACCCTCGCCGGCACAGGGGGGTTGATGCAACACCCCCCCCCCCTAAGGTTTTTCGCGAATAACTCGCGTAAAAAGCGGCCAATCGCGACGAAACTCTCAGTACCCTCGCATTGATCAGTTTTACATCTACCCTGAAAATTTCATGACCCTGACCCCAATGACCTTTGACCTGTGACCTCTTTTCCGAGACCATGTTTGGCCGGAATCGCGATTCGGCGTATGTCGGCTAACATTAGCCGCGCGTTTGCAAGCTTTTTTGTGGTTTCAAACGTTCAAACAATAAACATGTGATTTGATGTCCCTCCCATACATTAGGGTGGGTGTCAAGGTCACCTGAAGGTCAGGTCAGGTCATTGACCTTTGGTGACCTCGGGTGACCTCGGTTCACTTTTTCGAGTTTTACATGTTTCTAGGCTAGTTTTTTGAGCTGAATTCGAATTTGGCAACCATTTGAACATTTACGAAGTAGTTTTGGTGTCTTCGTATCATGTTACGAAGCTGTCAGAGGCGGTTGACACGTATTACGAATACCCGTCACAACCCCTACCGGTTGACCTGACCTGACCTGACCCGACCTGGTCTAAATGCTTAAAGACATCATCTCTGATCAAAACTAACACGATATTCGTGATCAGCACCCTGGAAAACCACATAGCAGCCACAATTTACAACTTTCTAACAGGTCCCGATGTTCCCGGTTTTCGGGTCATTGACCTGACCTGGAAGGTCACCCGATGACCTAGGACCTTAAAATTGGGTATCATCGGCTTCGTCACGTGATGGGCAACGCGCTCGTTTTTTCCGCGAAGCTCTAGCTCGATCAGGGGCCAAACGCGAGGGGGGGGTCTTACCAACCCTTGTGCCGTCGAAGGACGCAAAATGGCCTGTGCCGGCGATGGTTAAGCGGCTGAAGTAAACGGCGTTAAAATACTTTTTCCTTCGCACTGTTACATTTTCATATAGAATCGTCATTGCTTTACGAGTCATCAACAGATGTTTATCGCGTTAGCACTATCGAAGTCGCAATCCTCCTAGATATAGGATCCTAGTTTCAATACAATCCTAGTTATAGGAGTCATTGTTATCGAAGGTCGGTTAAAGATGTCAATTGTCCATTATTGGTAATAACCACAAACAACTTGTATGCGATCATTTCTTTCGACAAAATGCAAAATACAAGCCGTTTGAATAAACGACAAACACCCGGCCGGCGGCCAGTTTCCCCGATAGCCTGCCTGCATCCTAACGAAAGCTCAATGCCCGCGGCCCGCAGACCATATCATGCCACTCTGTTCGCTCTGGCAGCTTCTAGTTCTCTGCTCATACTTCCAGCCGTTATATTGAAAAGACTTCTTCGCTTCGGTCGCTGCGCTCGCTCGCTCGTAACAACACTATTCTATACGATTATTTACTTTACGAACGTAACGTTACGATCTTTTGTCGAACGATCTTTTATAACATACGATCTTTATCTTACGATCATTTTCCTACGAGCTTTTTTGTACGATCCATTGCTTTACGATCTTTTGCTTACGATCCTTGGTCGTACGATCTTTTGCGACATACGAAATTTATCTAACGATCATTTTCCTACGATCTTTTTCATACGATCAATTGCTTTACGATCTTTTGCTTACGATCTTTTTGTCGTACGATCTTTTACAACATACGATCTTTATCTTACGATCATTTTCCTACGATCTTTTTCATACGATCAATTGCTTTACGATCTTTTGCTTACGATCTTTTTGTCGTACGCTCTTTTACAACATACGATCTTTACCTTACGATCATTTTCGTACGATCTTTTGCATACGATCAATTGCTTTACGATCTTTTGCTTACGATCTTTTTACCGTACGATCTTTTACAACATACGATCTTTATCTTACGATCATTTTCGTACGATCTTTTTCCATACGATCTTTTGTCTTACGATCTTTTGTCACGTAATCCGTCCGACGAGCTCGGAGGCCACTAGAAGTTCGGGGTGGCCACCCCACGCCCCCTGCGGACGGCGCATCGCCTCCATGTGCGTAGCAAAATATCCCAAATTAAACTGCACCAAGCTTGCAAATGCCTACCTATCATGCACGCTGCAAACTTAAATTCGCTTATTCGCTTTAAGATAGAGCTGGTATAGCGCAATGTGCTGGTTCAGTGCAGGCTGTCTATCGAGCTCAGACCTTGCGGCTATGATACGGCGGCGCGGGCGTTCTAGTCGTGACGCAGACAATAGTCACTGCTGTGACCAATCTATAGGGGCTGATGTCGTCACGGCCGCTCTGGCCGGCCCGCGGCCGCTGACGCTGCGCGGGGCGGAGCCCCATGGTGCCGCAATACAGACAGTGTCACCATGCAGCGCCGCGGCTGGCCATCTCAGATGTGCACACTGCACCTTATAGGGGAAATGGGGTAATTTGAGCAGTGAGGTAGGGGAGAGTGGGGCAAGAATAAAATGCCCCCTCGGGTAAGACGCCTAGTATCCTCTGGCGTTAAAGTAGCAACCTGCAACGTCGAAGTGTTTACTGTTTATCATGGTCCCTGTGTAAAGTAGAAGCAAAAATTGTGTTTCTGCCTTGAGTCACACGCATGCTCGACCAAAGACAAGGGTTTATTCCACCCGACGAAATAGCATGGTTTCTGAAAGAAACACAAAACCAAGAGTAAATAAAGGCACCGGCTGAGACTGAGAAATAAATCATTCGCCGCTCCTTATTCAGTGAAATTCACCACAAAATCAGACGATAGGTAGGTACGTTGGAAATACAAATAAAAGCAAATTCATCGCGCTTGATAGAATTCTTACAGACTGTTTGGCAGCGACAGGCAGAATATGCATCAACACAAAATCGGCGCCTCCTCAAACGAATGGCGCCTCCTCAAAACGAATGGCGGCTCCGAACAGCTGATCTGACCATTCGAGAACCCGACCACACCCACTGCGTCCCAACAGCGTCACCTGCAGTCCGGTGACTGACACTCGGGTTCAGGTGCTCGCCACCAGAGGCGCTCCGGTCACTGACGCACTATGTCCGTGGTGGTGAGAGCGCCGCCACCAGGAGAAGAAACACAGCGAGCAGCGCGGCGGAGCTCCGCAGGACGTCGGCCCCCGAGCGAGCAGATGTGTCTGAGTCCGCTCAGCGGGAAACACTGTTCCGCTACCCGCTTCACAGCACCAGTCCTCCCGGCACCGAGCGCCAGCCGCAGCTCGAGCACCGGCACCCGGCGCGCGCGCACATCACTCCCCGCCAGTTCGCCCCGGCGCCGAGCGCCCCGCACAGGCGCCGTAACAAATTGGTTACTTTAAAAAAGATTGTGTATCTTTAGTGGAGTTTGCGACCCGGTTGGGCAAACATATATGTTTGCTAGTTTGGTCCTTTTGTTTGGTCCCATTAAATGCCAAAAAATATTCGTTAAGTTAATTGAGCATCCGATTTCTTTGTTTTTGTATGTGCATCTGCAACAATTTCCTCTTAAAGGGACATGTGTGCAGGGTTGTGCTTGACTCATGAGTCGAGTCAAAAATTTGACTCAACTCTGACTCAAATGAGTCAGATTTGAGTCGAATCGGATAAATTTTTGAGCTGTCGAGACTCGAGTTGAGTCAGAGTTGAGTCGGACAAAAATATTAAGGCGTTGAGTTGAGTCAGAGTTGAGTCAGTAAAATAACTTTTGACATTGAGTTGAGTCAAACATTTAGGAACATGAGTCAGCTGACTCAACTTTCCAGAAACAAGCTTTTCATTCCCCACCCCCGCTTCCCTGACCCTGTTGCCGGACTTTTTCACCCCCCTCCCCCCGCTCAAGAGCTTTTTTTATCAGAGTCAATTTTGAGTCAACTCACTTGACTCAACAAAAAATTTGAGTCAAGTTTGAGTCGACTCATATTTTCATTGAGCCGCTTGAGTCATGAGTCGAGTCAAGGGAAAAAATCAGCTCCTTGTTTGAGTCAGAGTTGAGTCAGGGCTTTCTGAGGTTGAATGATGAGTCGAGTCGGTAAATTTTTTTGAGTCGAGCACAACCCTGCTGATGTGTGCACATCTGAGATGGCCAGCCGCGGCGCTGCATGGTGACACTGTCTGTATTGCGGCACCATGGGGCTCCGCCCCGCGCAGCGTCAGCGGCCGCGGGCCGGCCAGGGCGGCCGTGACGACATCAACCCCTATAGATTGGTCACAGGGGTGACCATTGTCTGCGTCACGACTGGAACGCCCGCACCGCCGTATCATAGCCGCAAGGTCTGAGCTCGATAGACAGCCTGCACTGAACCAGCACATTGCGGTAAACGAGATTTGCAGCGTGCATGATAGGTAGGCATTTGCAAGCTTGGTGCAAAAATAGCCCCAATGACAATATATGTTATGAATTTCAACATTAAACAGATGAAATGCATCTAGCAGCGGCCATCTGTTCCCTTGGTCTGTTAACTCTACGTAACCTCTACTACCAGTGGGCAGTGATCGTCTCCCAGCCAGGTTGGACGGCACGGCGCGCCCGCTACGCCCCAGCTGCGCCATGTGAAGGCGGTGGTACGGTACGGCGGCGGCGGCGGCGGCGGCGGCGGCGCGTGTCGCTCGGCCTGGGAAGGCCGCCTGCCGACCTTGTCTGGAGCGGTGGACGTCACAGCGGCATAGTCATAGGGCGGCGGCTATGCAGCCCCGACCCCTGTCCGGGTAGCCGCGCGGTCCACCACCAGCTCACTGCACTGGCGGCCCGAGACATGACCCAAACACGAACGGTTTAACCCTATTAGTGGCAGGGGGTTGTTTTTATCCACCCCTCAAGTTTTTCGGGAATATCTCCGAAACCGCTGAAGCTACGATGCTGAAATTTTCTGACTTTTCCTAAAACTAAATTAGGCACATTGCCTGAAAATTTCAAGTTCATAACTTTACCAGGGGCGGCTCCAGAGCACTGGGAATTGGGGGGTCCTATTCGTGAAGCGAGTTATTTGGGCGAAGATCACGATGCTGCACCAGTTTTACGAACAGTGAATGAAAGGTATCATGTGATAACATATACAAAGTTATTGTGCATCCTCTTTTGACACGTTTTTGCTATAATAGGCGGATCCAGGCGTCCAAAAAGGGGGGTTATTTTTTACCTCCCAACATAGGTGCCCTGACACCGCCTATGCATGACCAATACAATTTTAGTCGTTCTCTCATAAGAAAATTGTAACATAACAAGACCATTGCCACCCTTTTTAGAAACAGTACCAACAAAAACCTTATTTACTATACTTTTTGTGTACCCCCAATCTCAATGATCTGTATCCGCCTATGATTTTTGAAAATGCACATTTTTAGGATCCATGTGAATTCCTGGTTCATTCTCTACCGATCGGCAAAAGTTGCGTTAAGATTGGTTCAGAAACCTGGCCGTGATAAACAGTCTAAAATGTATCTGCAATTTGCCCGTTTTTACCCCCCTCTACCCCCCTATTGACATTTTTAATTTTTTTTTAGAAATGTAGATCTCGTTGAGCCAAATCGAATGCCGTTTGAATTTTGAAAATCGGCCGGTTAGATCTCGAGATATCAAGGGGGGGTCGTAAACAGCCCCCCCCCCCCCCCTGCCACTAATATGGGGTAGCCAGGAGCCTGCCACTAATAGGGTTAAGAACCTGAGGATTGAATTTTTGGTCAAACTAAACATTTGTGATTTTATCTACCTATTCACAGCAGATTATGTGCCATCAGCAATTCGCCAAGGCTGAGGGGCCATTAGGACTTTCAAGGGCAACATTTGAATCAAAACAGCAGGCTTCCCACACAATTTATTAAATAGTTGGACGAGTGTTTGTGCAGTGCACCGTGTAGTGTTTTATCTCGGGGTTGTTTTGAATGGCGCCCCTGCATGGTGTGTCGTTTCGGGAACTAGCGACCCGCGGCCGGGCGCCGCGGAGAGGCGCCCGCCATAGGGTTTTGGGGCTATTTTTTTCACGTTTCGGTCTGAATCGTGAGAAGTACTGGTCGTAGCAAATATGTTCCCTGGTTTCTGAATTTTCAGCTCACGTGGAATGCGATAGGACAAGAGTCATTTTCGTACAGACAAAACTGTGCCCGCGTTTTTTGGTCAAAGTAAAAATGTTCAGCAGCTTTTAACACGTGGGCCGCCGCAAAACAGGGTACACCGGAGGACTTAAGATTCAATATCTCCTAAGCCATCATAGATAGCAAATATGTTCCCTGGATCTATGTAGATAATACTTTAGAGAACACTTCATGCCAAAAATTGTTTCTCGACAACTTACACCCAGCCCGCGTTTTTGACTTAAATGCAATGCAACACGGCAGCCGACCTTTAGGGCTCAGTTAGCGAGTACATTTTTTAGCGAGCACTTCGAGCATTTCAGCGTTCGATGAAATGACATATTTTTTCAACGCAGTCGTTTCTTCATTTGCATCTAAACGCGACCTATATGATAATGTGATTGTATCGTCACACTAGAAGGTGTAATTCATGGTAATTTATAAGGCTAATTCTCGGCGCACAGCAGCAGACGGACACTGACTGACCCACCATCTAAAGGCAGTTTGGCGAAGCAGTATCGTGAATCACAGCCGCGAGATGTCCCTAGCGTAGAACACCGTCTGTTTGCCCAGTTTAAATACGTGATGTTTGCCCTCTGTCAACCCCTCAGTCATGGGGTTGGGGTCGCGGATGAATGGGCGACCGCCCGCCGCGCGGGGAGGGGGGTGCTCCCCTAACCCGGACCGCCACGGCATGGGGACGGTCCCGCACTCGCGTGCCTCACGTCGCCGCCTCACACCGGTCAATTACGCTGGTTTTAAGGGTTTTAAGGAACCGCCCATTGTGGTGGTGGGTGATCCAACGCAGGCCATGCCAGAACCCCACTGAGGGGGTATCACCCGTGTCAGCTGGCTCAGACCCATGATATCCCCATACCGAAAGCGACGTTCCAAAGAGCAATATGCCTTTAGTGGGTAGGTATTATTGATGTTTAATTCGAGAATGTATGCATGGATGTAAGCAAATACCTACATGATATGTTGAAGTACCTACTCCAACTGTACAACTCTGGCCTCTCAGCTCGAGGAATAAACTGTTTTTACTTTAAAGACAGATTTTTAGTGACTTAACACTCGCAGTTCGCACTTACATATAGCGGGGTCGAACGGACCCCCTCCCGGTTTTTCGCGAATAATTCGCGCAAAAAGCGGCCGATCGCAACGAAACTTTCAGTACCCTCGAGTTAATCAATTTTACACTTACTCCCCGCGCCCCGTAGGGGGGGGGGGGCGAAACGGCCCCCTCTGTCCTTTTCGGTCGATATCTACTTAACGGCTGGAGATATCGCCACCAAACTTTCAGGACCCCTCCGAGCATCAATTTTACACATTGTGACCAAAAATTTTACCAGAGGCTATGATAGGTTGGCCACAAATGACGTCAGAGTGACGTCATGTTCTGTCATTTTCGACCGAAAAAAGACCTTCGCGAGAAGACCTGTCAGGACTACAGCTTTGAAGATACAGAAAAATGATCAAGACATAAAAGGTGTAGAATTGACAGGGCTACAAAACTGTTATCTCAAATTTTTGAAATTTTTGAGTTTTGACCCCCAAAAATCAAAAAAGCATTTTTTTGGATATATTCGCCAAAAAATCCAAAAAGTTTTTTGAGTTTCGAAAAAAACCGGAATATATGTGATAGTGCCTACCGTCTTCTATCTACATACCAAATTTCAGATCGATACCTCGTTTTTTGGCCAAGTTATAGCGAAAAAACTGTTCAAAAATGATGACGTCAAATTTTCAAACTCAATTTTTGGCAATTCTAGAACTCGTAGAGCAAAACGAAGACCACCATTAGACTCCCCGTGACGAGCTGCATCGAATCGATACCCATTTTATGCAAAAATATCAACTTTGAAATTTGACCTAATTTGACCTGACCTTGACCTGACCTTCACCAAAACGTGACCTAGGCTGGCCCCAAAGGCTGCCTAACCCACATAATCGCATTTGTCATGTAAAATGGACCAAAAACATGTATCACACGACACATTCATATTGTGACCCCCGGTGACCTGACCTCGCTGTGACCTGACCTGGTATCAGTGACCTCAGATAGCAAAGTATGTGTTTGACGAACAATGTACCATCGATGGTTTTCAATAAATTACCAATTTACTCGCTTTCACAGCACATTTCTTGAATTGCCTGTGAACGGTGAAAATCTGACCTTTGACCTAACCTGTGACGTCATCGGTTTGACCTAGGTCAATGAAATTTGGTCACAAGGTAGTTCCCGGGTGGGGCTATCGAACGCCGTTTGAATTTTGAAAATCAGCCGGTAACTTTCCGAGATCTTATGGGGGGGGCCGAAACGGCCCCCCCCCCTACGGGTGGTAGGGTCCGCCGGTAGCCCTACGGGGCGCGGGTTAAAATTTAATGACCCTGACCCCAATGACCTTTGACCTGTGGTCTGATTCTCGAGACCATGTTTGACCGGAATCGCGAATTGGCGTATGTCGGCTGAGGCTCACATTATCCGCGCATTTTCCAATCTTTTTTGGTGTGGGTTTCAAGGTCCCGTGAAGGTCAGGTCAAAGTCATTGACCTTTGATGACCTTGCTTCACTATTTCGAGTTTTACATGTTTCTATTATAGTTTCTGGGGCTGATTTCGAATTCCCATTTGGAGATTTATGAAATAGTTTTGGTGCCCTCGTATGCTACGAAGCTGTCAATAGTGGTCAACACCTGCTATGGATGGCCGGCAGGTCACCTAATGGTTGACCTGACCTGACCTGACCCGACCTGGCCTAAATACATTAAGACATTAAAGATATGTGATCAGAGCTAACATGAACTACGTGTTCAGCACCCCACAAAATCCCTTTTTCAACCTCACTTTACGAACTTCCAGCAAGTCCCGATTTTCCCGATTTTTGGGTCATTGACCTGACCTGGAAGGTCAACCAGTGACATAAATAAGACCATAAAATTGGGTATCATCGGCTTACTTTCGTTGTGGGCAACGCGCTCGTTTTTTTCTGCGAAGCTCTAGCTCCATCAGAGGCCAAACGGCAAGGAGAGTCCAACGGACCCCCCCCCCCCCCCCCCCCATATACGCTAGACGCTGGCAAACACGAATACGGGCGAGGGTTAAAACGAAGGAGAAATATACGAACGAACGGACCGCGCAAGCGAAGCTAAATCTTTTTAACCCTCGCCGGCACAGGCCATTTTGCGTCCATCGACGGCACAAGGGGGGGGGGGGAGGTACGACTCCCCCCTCGCGTTTGCCCCTGATCGAGCTACAGCTTCGCGGAAAAACGAGCGTGTTGCCCGTCACGAGAGGAAGCCGGTGATATCCAATTTCAAGGTCCTAGGTCATCAGGAGACCTTCCAGGTCAGGTCAATGACCCGAAAATCGGGAAAATCGGGACCTGTTAGAAAGTCGTAAAATGTGGCTGCTATGGGGTTTTCCGGGATGCTGATCACGAATATCGTGTTAGTTTTGATCAGAGATTTTGTTTCTAAGCATTTAAACCAGGTCGGGTCAGGTCAGGTCAGGTCAGGTCAACCGGTAGGGGTCGTGACGGGCATTCGTAATGCGTGTCAACCGCCTCTGACAGCTTCGTAACATGTTACGAAGCTGTCAGAGCTGTCATGTTACGAAGGCAACAAAACTACTTCGTAAATGTACAAATGGTTGCTAAATTCGAAATCAGCTCCAAAAACTAGCCTAGAAACATGTAAAACTCCAAAAAGTGAACCGATGTCACCAAAGGTCAATGACCTGACCTGACCTGACCTTCAGGTGACCTTGACAACCACCCTAATGCATGGGAGGAACATCAAATCACATGTTGGAACGTTTGAAACCACGAAAAGCTTGCAAACGCGCGGCTAAAGCGAGCCGACATACGACGAATCGCGATTCCGGTCAAACATGGTCTCGGAAAAGAGGTCACAGGTCAAAGGTCATTTGGGTCAGGGTTATGAAATTTTCAGGGTAGGTGTAATATTAATCAATACGAGGGTATCGAAAGTTTCGTCGCGATCGGCCGCTTTTTACGCGAGTTATTCGCGACAAACCTTGGGGGAGGGTGCATCAACCCCCACCCCCTGTGCCGGCGAGGGTTAAGATAACGGAAAGATATCAGCATTTACATATAACGGCCCGGCCCAGCCTGTAACGCTTTTGAGAGGCATATATTTCATGCCTCAGTAACCGTTGCAGTGGTTGGGCTGATCGACCTGCCGCCCTTTTTGTTGGGAAGCCTATTTCTTCTACCCCGTAATTAATTGCTCTTAATACATCTACATATAACATACATAGGTGATCGTCGTGGCAACTGGCACGTGTCACGCGAAAGCTGTTTTGTTGAAGTAGCACTTTTGAAAGACCTAAACCTTTCTAGTAGAGGTTTTAGCCAATGGGTCTACAGTGCAGGGATATTTCTATCTTCCACTCCTCTGAGAGCTAGAGCTTCGCGGAAAAAATGAGCGTGTTGCCCGTCACGAGAGGAAGCCGATGAT
This sequence comes from Amphibalanus amphitrite, assembly GCF_019059575.1. Taxonomy (NCBI): domain Eukaryota; kingdom Metazoa; phylum Arthropoda; class Thecostraca; order Balanomorpha; family Balanidae; genus Amphibalanus; species Amphibalanus amphitrite. The sequence continues at coordinate 97,258 of NW_024882612.1, read as the reverse complement.
ACCCAATTTTAACCCTCGCCGGCCCTATTGGTTTTCTACATATCGACACCTTTTTTTAAACCCCACATCTGTTCTCCGGTGAATTTCCAGGAAGCACGAAAGATCTCTTTTAGAAGTGTCCAATCGTCCGATCCTGATCAAATTTGTGTGTTCGTAAGCTTGCTCTGGCATTGCTTGATTTGCCAAGACAGACAAACTTAAGAAAAATCGAGTGACTGTACCTTTTTTGAAGGTTTCTAAACAACTTGTCTGAACTTCACGGGAGAACAAATGTGGGGTTTAAAAAAGGTGTCGATATGCGCCGGCCGAGGGGGGGGGACGAGTACGACCCCCCTCGCCGTTTCGCCCCTGGTGGAGCTAGCGCGTCGCGGAAAAACGAGCGTGTGCGCCGTTACGAGACGCAGAGATTGGTACCCGATTGTAAGGTCCTAGGTCAACCGGTGACCTCTGAGGTCAGGTCAAGTGCCCCAAGGCACGGTTCAGTTTTTGGTGAATAACTTCGCAAAAAACGGCCGCAGAGCCGCGATTTTGGCAGCATCGTGTTCGCCTCGCTCAGGCGCGTCGAATGATATATGTACTTTTGTTCGGGTCAGGTCAGCTTAGGGTGTTCACCTCAGGTCAAGGTCAGGTCAGCACCCCCAGGTCACGAAGTTGGTCGAAAGAGGTCATGTCGCATATCATTCGATTCGGCAGGTCTTTCTGAGTCCATTGGTGGCTTTCCCGACTCGCTAGCTCAATTTGATCAAGAGTTATTGACGAAAAAATAATATGACCTTGATGACGACATAAATGACGTCACGCAAGGTCAACATTGCAAAAGTACGCATCTAACCTTGCAAGGAGTGCATTAAATCACGATTCTGTGTGCTTGAGATAGTTGTAGATCGTTGCCGTCGCCAGAATAGCAGTCTTTATTTTTCCCCATTGACTTATAAATGGTGAGGTCACGAAAATGGCCTGACCTCATATGACCTTTAGGAAAAATCCGAGATATACAAGTTGTGAGACTCATAATGGATACTAGATCCTGCAAGTTTCATTTCCCTGTGACATCTCCTCTGGCAGTGAGGGCGTTGCGAAGTTGCGACATCTGAAGACCGTGCAGAGGTTCACTTATGACGTCATATGTCAGTGACCTGACCTGACCCAAAAATGCGGTTGGTGTCAAAAGATCCGGCTTGAATCAAAGGTCAGGTATGCAAAGTTTCAGCTCTCTATCGCCAGCGTGTTCGGAGCTATCGCGAAAAAAACCTATGGGGGGCGGCACCCGCCCCCCCCCCTCGGCCGGCTAGGGTCAAGGTCCTAGGTCATCGATTGACCTTCTAAGTCAGGTCAATGACCCAGAAGTCGGGAAAATCGGGACCTATTAGAAAGTCGTTAAGTGTGGCTGCTATGGGGTTTTCCCGGGGTGCTGATCACGAATATCGTGTTAGTTTTGATCACAGATGATGTCATTGAGCATTTAGACCAGGTCGGGTCAGGTCAGGTCAGGTCAACCAGAAGGGCTCGTGACGGGTATTCGTAATACGTGTCAACCGCCTCTGACAGCTTTGTAACATGTTACGGAGGCACCAACACTACTTCGTAAATGTTCAAATGGTTGCTAAATTCGAATTCAGCTCCAAAAACTGACCTAGAAACATGTAAAACTCGAAAAGGTGGACCGAGGTCACCAAAGGTCAATGGCCTGACCTGACCTTCAGGTGACCTTGACATCCACCCAAATGCATGGGAGCAACAGTGTGGACAAATTGGTGATGTTGCGGGGAAAGTCACCCCCAATGAAAAGTATAATGACATCCTCAGAAATTTTAAAATTACATCATCACGACGTTTATGTTGTGAAAGCATACCTAGTGTAGGAATACAGATTTAAAATGTTCCAATGTACGATTCGCACCGTCATACTCGTGCTGTCGCGCTTGCAATGTTGTTTTTTTACATCTTTAATGACAATATTTGGAGTTTTTTTCTTCTTTCCACCAGAGCTTGACGTCTGGTATAGTTTTTCGACATCACTTGTAAAAACTGCACCTAAAATGAGGCTGAAGACGATTTTTTTTTTTTAAATAGTGACATCCTCATACGACTTTTTTATACATCCTCCCCCTAACGCTAAACCAATTTGGTCACACTGGGGAGCAACATCAAATCACATGTTTGAACGTTCGAAACCACAAAAGCTTGCAAACGCGCGGCTAATGCGAGCCGGCATACGCCGAATCGCGATTCCGGCCAAACATGGTCTCGGAAAATAGGTCACAGGTCATTTGGGTCAAGGTCATGAAATTTTCAGGGTAGGTGTAAAATTGATCAATGCGAGGGACTGAAAGTTTCGTCGCGATCGGCCGCTTTTTACGCGAGTTATTCGCGAAAAACCTTAGTGGATAGTTGCATACCTACCCCCCCCCCCCCCTGTGGCGGCGTCCGGCGAGGGTTAAGCAGTCGAAAAAGCACTTTTGGACAATTGACATGTGAATGAGACGTGGAAAGGCAGTAAAAACAGCTGCAATGCGTTCAGTTTTACAATAGGCAATCGATTGGGATGCCACATGAGTTTTACCGGTCAGGTCATGAGCTCGACCTTAACCCTCGCCCGCACATGGGGGGGTGGTTGCCACCCCCCCCCCCCAGGCAGTCTTTCTGCTCTGCACTCAACATTTTTAGAGCTAGAAGGCTGATTTTTCGTATAGCTGCTCGTCTATCCTTTCTTGATGTCCACTGAAAATGTCAAGTTTCTGTGATTTTTGGTTTCGGAGATATGACCTTGTTTTTCAGGTCATGTCATGACCAAAATGGCCAATTCTCAACATTTTGCGTTTGCCATGGGCCTTGTGAGCTTTTGACACCCTTATTTCGGCCTTTTTTGCCAGTTTTACCTCCTTACCTCCTTTTACCTCCTTCGCCTTACGGTGGAAGGAGCACATTGACAAAAAGACACAAGAGAACCAATCTCCGTCAGGCTGCTCCGACCCTCAAAGCTCGATAATACCATCCAGCACGAGCCAGCCCGTGACACATGACCCTGATCCTGACACCGATCCAGACCAGGGGGCGCACCGTAGCGTCAGGCTGACACCTAGATTCAGTGACACAGATACACGCGCTGCACCCACCGCCCATGCTCTGACAGAACGAACGCTGAAAACTCTAAAACACAAAGTCATGACCATTTACAAAAACCACAGATCGACAACGGAACCCAACCATACACCTAACGATGTAAAACTAATGAAAGAGCTTGGCAATGACCCTGACATTATAGTCAAGCGCTCAGACAAATGCAAGGGGCTTGTAATTCTCTCCAAGAGCGATTACATACAGAAAGCAGAAAAAATTACGAACGATTATGAAGCAGTCACTACAAATCCCACCCCAAAACTTGAGGCAGAGACAAAAAGATTGATTAAAACCACGCTGGCAGACAAAGTGCCCGAAAAAATTGTGAAAAGTGTTCTACCCGCGGGGTCACGTACGGCTGAACTGTATGGCCTCCCCAAAACCCACAAAACAGACGCTCCCCTTCGCCCTATTGTCTCGGCATGTGGTGACCCCCTCGACAAACTTGCATGGCTTTTGGAACGGATCATAACGCAGCTCCTTGCATTTGTGCCAGCGCACCTGACTAACACAGACGATTATTTACACCGACTTAGGACACAGTTTCCCCACGGACTCCCAGCGGGTGCCATAGTATTTTCTGTAGACGTGACGAACCTTTACGGCAACATCCCCACTAGCGAAGCTGTCACAGCCACCCTGGACCTCATCAAAAAGCATCTGGACAAAATTGACACTTTTGGACTCTCTGTTGAAGATATCGAAACGCTCCTACAGCACTGTCTTAACAATAACTATGTTCGGTTCGGTCAAAAGTTCTTCAAACAGACAGTAGGAGTAGCGATGGGCTCTAGGATTGCTCCCCCACTAGCCATAGTGTTCATGAATGCTGTAGAATCCCTGATCCTGACTTCTCAAAATTCTCAGTACCAGCCAGTGACCTACATGCGTTATATCGATGATGTGCTAGGCATTTGGACCCATGGGGCAGACAGGCTTGACGAGTATTTCCAGTTTATGAACGACTTCCACCCAGCGCTAAAATTCACTATCGAAAGAACTGACAGGACACCAAATAGAAGCATACCCTACCTAGACACCATCATCACAGTACAAGAAGACGGCACCTACAGCACAGAGTTGTACATCAAACCTATGGCTGCACCTATCATCATTCACTACACATTAGGGTTGTTCAAAAAAACCGAATTTTGGAAAAGTATACGGGCTCATGGCTCATGTGGTGCGTTATTCTTTTCTGAGTCCAATGATGCCCATTTTTCTGAAAAGTATTAACTGTTAGGGGCTCCTCAAACGGCTTAAAGAGGACCATGTTACGCCCGCCGACCGGCCGGTGTCAATAAGGGCGAGAATTCGACGCCGCACACGGGCGGCAGCGCCTTATCGGCACCGCGCGCCACGACATCTGCCGGGCGGCCGGCCGGGTGGTGGGAAGTTATAAGTGCGTGGTCTTTATCACGCGATCGGGGTACGCTATCCCATGTTTTCGGGGCGGACAGTTTCAGTGCAGCATCGGTGCGTCTGCCACGGTGGTCTGTGTCGATGGTACAGAAAATAACTCAAACAGAGCTCAGAAAAGACTGAATGATTCCGGTTAGTTGCCTCCAAACAATCCATTTCAAGAATACATTTGCCTTCTTAACGTACCGTATCACTTGTTAATTCTTTAAAAAGCAAACTCTGAGCAATAGCAGACTTCTTTGCATTGCTGTTGACAATTCACGTTACTTTTGGACGGTGGCTCGCACCCCCAATATGCTGCCACGCATCTTAAATCTAACGGCGAAACGCGCAACTGTGCGAGAATCGAAAATTCACGATTTACGTACAGCAAGAGCTGGCAATGCACAAGAACAGAATATGGAGACCCGGAAGTCATCGGTCCAAGTTTGGGGGTGGGTTTGACGAGCATGGGCGTCATCAATGTCATTATGCAGATACGTTGATGTCAAATGCTGGAGCAACAGAATCGACGCCAGGTTTAACTTAGATTAGCAGGCCGAAATAAAACATAGCATGTCCGGGAATGACAGGGTGGCCACCCTGACAGTGTGACGAAGTGAGACATGAGTAGAGACATTAGCCGGAGTACCTATAAAGCGCCGTTTATCCAATCCTTCGAGCATAAGCGACGCCGGCAGTCCGGCCAGGGCGGCCGTGCCCACCGATGCCGATCAAGACCCGAATCCAGACCCGGCATAGAACAGAGCTCTGCCCTGACGTGACACATTACCCCGGTGTGTCACTCATGACGGATAGACCAATGCAGGAGCCTTGCCAGCTCCTGTTGTACCTACTTCGTTAAATTTTCGATTCTCGCTAAGTTGCCGTTTCGTCGTTGGAATAGAGTTACGCGGCAGCATATTGGAGCTGCAAGCCACCGTCCAAAAGCAACTTAAATTGTCAACAGCAATGCAAAGAAGTCTGTTATTGCTCAGAGCTTGCTTTTTGACGAATTAAAAAGTGATACAGTACGTTAAGAAGGCAGCTGTATTCTTGAAATGGATTGTTTCGAGGCAACTATCCGGAATCATTCAGTCTTTTCTGAGCTCTGTTTGAGTTATTTTCTGTACCATCGACACAGACCACCGTGGCAGACGCACCGATGCTGCACTGAAACTTTCCGCCCCGAAAACATGGGATAGCTCACCCCGATCGTGTGCAAGAAGACCACGCGCTTGTAACTTCCCACTGCCCAGCCGGCCGCCCGGCAGATGCCGTTGCGCGCGGTGCCGATAAGGCGCTGCCGCCGGCGCGCGGCGTCGAGTTCTCGCCCTTATTGACACCGGCCGGTCGGCGGGCGTAACATGGTCCTCTTTAAGCCGTTTGAGCAGCGCCTAGCAGTAATACTTTTCGGAAAAAAGGGTATCATTGGACTCAGAAAAGAATACTGCACCACATGAGCCATGAGCCCATATACTTTTCCAAAAATCGGTTTTTTTGAACAACCCTACTACACATCAGCACACCCAATCAGTGCAATGCAAACGATCAGTACTCCACTCACAACTCTTGCGGGCTAAACGGCTAGGTTCAGACAGACAGGCAAAAGAGCGAGGAATGAAGGTCGTAGAGACACTTTTCAGACACAACGGATACCCCAACAAACTCATACAGAGAACTAAGCACAAGATCATGCACCACACACAGAAAGGTCACAAACACAACACCACTGGACGCAACAAAAATGACACGACCTACATATCGCTCCCGTACATTGACGAAACACTAGCGCGCCGAGTGAACGGTGCGGTGCGCTCGTCTGGTCTGAAGGCACAGGTCGCATGGGTCAGCGGGAAAACGGTGTCCAAGCATATGATACGGTCAGGTCTCGAAAGTCCTCCGTGCCCTGCTGGATCAAAGAGATGTCACACCTGTGAAGCAGGCCTTCGTAGCCGCTGTCATACCAAAAATGTTGTATATAAAATCACATGTAACCTGTGTGATGAGAAACCCGCTGTGTACATAGGTGAATCAAAAAGGAGAGTCCGCGAAAGATTTAATGAGCATCTACGGGATGCTAAAAACAAGACCAAAAACACTCCTCTCGGAGACCATGTCAACCTCAACCACCCATCATGTAGTATATCGTCATCCTCATTCAAAATTAGCATAGAGAGAGTATGTAAAGATGTGGCTGATCTCAAAATAGCAGAATCTGTTGAAATAAGAAACCAAAAACCATGCCTAAACACACAAACCTCATCCTGGCCCCTTCTCCATCCCCCTCCCTACACTCCCACATAGGCGATGTTCTATGCTTGGCCTTCCGTCCTCTTTTTTGTCAGCATGTCTCTATTTTGGCTTATCCATTCTTTTTATTTGTCTCACCTGAAGAACTTGTACTTGTTAGGTGCGTCTTTCATCGCCATTTGTACTTATTTGATGTAGGGTAGACGCAGTTGACAGCGTCCCCCCCCCCCCACTCGTGCACCACCTCAGCGAGCTCTACACTGGTGTCATGTTTACTCTGCTGTGTGTATGTATTAGTTGTACGCACCTGAAACATGTGTAATTATAAGTGTATGAATGCATCTTATCATGTCAATCACTCTGCATAGGTTTTGCATTTTCGCGAGTTTGGCGTGCTGCACAAACAACATATGCCTGTGTTACTTTTAGGTATTGTGTCGCATTGACAATATTTATCCAATTATTATTCAGTGATATTGTATTCATTGTATTGTACGCTGTTAAAATTTATTATAGGTATGACCTGACTGTAATTTGTTAGCCAGAGATCTCACAAAAATGCTGCACGCTATTTTGAAAGGATTTGAATTTGCTCGTCGACAATTCTGAAAATGTACATTCTGAAGACGACGCAAGTCGAAATATATCATAATATTTTTGGACTTATTTTAATATCATTTCATTGTATCATGAGCATAAGGTCATTTTCTACCATCATAATATTCATAATTATGCTCAAACTAGCCATAGCTCACCTCCAACGAAGTTTTACCTCCCACCTATCATGGAACATGTTGTTCGACGATGTACAGGGGTCAAGGTCAGGGTCAAGGTCAACCTAGGTCATCTAAGATAATTGCGTTTTAGGCAAGCTGAATTTACTTTTTGTGAATTTTTTTGACTGCATTTTTGGTAAAAGCTTCTCAGATCATGATTTCATGTGATATGGACCCAAAAACAATTGGTGCACACATCAGTATACACACAGACACACACAGACATACAAACACATATAATTGACCTTGACCTAACTTGACCTGAAATGACCTCAGCAGCAAAATTCTGGTCGGATAGTGTGACAAAGAGGTTCTAGCTGGCTTGGCACCAGAAAACAGCATCGTCATCGGTATTTGATAAGCAGCGCACTTGATATCCAACGGAGACCCAAAACAGCAACATTTTTTAGTTTGACCTGACCTGGAAGGTCAATGACTGACCTGAGAAGGTAAAACTGGGTATCATTGGATTCGTCTCTTCCCAAAGAATCTTTTTGGTCTTTACTGCTAAGCTCTATCTCCAACAGGAACGAAATGGCGCGGGGGGGGTGGCAACCACCCCCCCCCCCCCCATGTGCGTTCTAGGATGGGAAAATGGCATGTGCGGGCGAGGGTTAAAAAATGTTCATCTTTGGAGGTCAAATTACACACCATTCTATACTATTGGACGAGAGAGACATGATGCTAGCCGAGCGGATTGTTTTTAATGCCTATGTAGTATGTACTAGGGTTACCCGCGTGCTCCGCAACGCGAAGAAGGGTTATTTTTAACCCGTGGGTATTGGGTTGGTCTGTGTCGATTTGGTTGGTGTCCATTTCGTTCGATTGCTTTTTGACGGCCAAACATTGTGTAGCGCAACAAAAAAGATCCATCGCATCGAGGTGCCCGTGTCATATTATCATGCGTTCTTCTTAAGAATGATTCGAAAACTGGCGTGAAGTCTTTTGAGGGCCATCGATGAATTTCGCTAAAAATGGCGATGTAATGGTTTGGAACATTTACATTTTTTTAAGAATACTGTTGCCCGTCATGCAAAAATGAAGAGTGAATATTGGACAGAATTGAATGCTCTTTCCAACGGTGCCAATTTTTAATTGCCAGAGGTATCAGATCATGGAGCAAAACCCGTGTGATAAATAAAGTGGCACAAAATTGACAAACACCATTTTCTCCCGTGATTTGTACCACCTTGATTTGGATCAATCAGCTTTTCACAATTTTTCCATGAGAGGCGGTACATTTCTCTTGCCAATAGGCGTTGTTTCAAATCGCTCCGTCTGACGGTCACCTGAAAATAATATAAATTCCAAAATCCGCCAAAAACCGCAATTTTTCAACAAAAGTGCCCTCCCCGGTGCACGTGGCGCGTGCTATCCTCTGTATCGCACACCATTCGATAGCCCGTTCAATTATCTACACGATGCTGTTTTCCCCGTGCCGATCGGGCCCACGGTTACCGAGATATTGCACGGGGATCGGACCCGTGTCGGGCAAATTTGGCCATTTTCGACTGATTTTGCAAGCCGATTTATACATGTAAAGTCTATGACGCGAATTTGCACTTTTTGGGCACGCGCCACGCGCTCCCTATCGACCCGATCGAGGTCAGACCCCTCAAAGGCACGTCGCGCATCCTTGATCTATAAGTTGTGCAAATTTCACCGGGCTAGGTGCAACGGTCTGGCCTGTAGTCCACGCAAAGCACGACCAAGTCGGGACCTCGGTAACGGACAGACGCACCCTCCTCAAATAGTAATATAGATGTACCCACAACAATGACAACAATGCACCGCTGGGCTACGCTTCGCTTGCGTTCCAGGACCGTAGTGACGTCACAGGAAGGGACGCGGGCGGACCGCTGATGACCCGCCCGCTGTCAAAGGGCGGGCTGGGTTTGACGGGCGCACAATAGCGGCCGCGCGCGTGTTCCTGAAAGCGATAGCGAAGGCACGGGCGCCGGAAGGGTTGGACGCTTTGACCCTCTCCCAGACCTCCCGCTGTTACTGCCAAGGTTACTGCTACTGAGAAGGAAAATAAGTGACGGTGGTATTCACACAGGCTTTTCACTAATTTCTGACGTTTCGCACGTGTCGTCAATAATTCTCGTCCCCTAGAGATAGGGGAGAGTGGGGTAAGATGCCCAGGGTGGGAAAGACGCCCCACCCCCTCTAGCGGCGAAACAAAGAATCGGACCTGGAAATTAAAGGGACCCTCCCACCTTAACATTAGATTTGAGTTGAGATAGCCAAAATGGGGTCCCTGGCTCACAATTACCGGTTTCGGCACTCACAACATCGAGAAATGCCTTAAATCGGAAATATTGAATTTCAAAATTGCAGCATTTTGATTCAGAGGGGCTAATGCTTAGGAATACCCCTCTGAATGTGTGACGTCAGCGCAGATATCTAACGATTTTTAAATGTTTGACTAAATCGTTTTGTAGCACGCGGTGGTATATGCTGTTTGCGCGCAACATCTGCCGCAAACGCCGCACTTCTGAAATAAAGTCGCTAGAAACAGTGGAGATCCCAAAAAAGTAAACAAAAGTAAAAGTCTAATATCTTGAAAACCGGTGAATATTTTTCGGTGAAATTTGGTAGATATTCGTTTTCGCTCTTTCTGAACCGAGCGGCATCACTTTCATGCCAATTCATAAACTTTTTTGAAGGTGGGAGGGTCCCTTTAATGTTCTTAGCGTAAAGCGGAAGCCTGCCTTGTTAACTGCACAAAAATTTGCGAAGCTCAGTTGGGCAACGGCTGGCTGGGGATTGCATGTTTTTTATTTGCTGCTTTCAAAAAATATTTTGGTGTCAAAACATTGTAAATATCAAAAAAGGTAGATAATTTTGCGTTCCTTGCCATAGTCGTGATACATTAACATGCGTGTACTGTGTCCCAAACAGTTTGTTTCTGCAGGGTGTACGGCTCTCCAGGTATTTAGTTGCTGGTTACCAACTTCACAAAAATCGGTCTGCGTTGATGAATACGTCTAATGGTGTTCGAAAACCGTTACCAAAGTATCCGCACGAGCCCTCTTCTCTTTTCCATTGTGTCGTTTTACTGAAGTGGCCCTGTCATTTAAAGTTATATTACGAAAAACACATCGGCCAACCAACGACTCTTTTGCTGGAGAGCCGTACTAGTTTAATGGCTAACAAATTGTACTGATTTAATGTTACTTCGGTACCTTGGGGTAAGATGCCCCCTGTCCTGATGGGGAAAGACGCCCCCCCCCCCCCTAAATCCGTAGGCTGTCCTTCAAGCAGCCCGTCAAATCATTTATTATCATACTTGTGATGAGAGACAAAAGCCGATCTGGGACTATTGAGAGTCCAGTACGGTCGGGTGCTCCCCATGCCGGTCTCTCGGCCCACACAGCGACTTTTTGGGCGGCATCTGACTCTGAGAGCCCTCACGACGGCCTCTGTGGGCCTCATTATTGGCTCCAGGGCCTCTCACGACATCCTTTGAGGGCTCCCACGTTGGCTCCACGGGCCGCGCTGGCATCTAAGGTCCCCACGATGGGCTCGAGGGCCCTCAAGCATCATGAAGACCTATAAGAGCCCCACAGTGGTCTCCGAACGCCACCACGGAGGCTTGTTTGGCCGCGCTGGACTATGATGGCCCTAACGATGAACTCTGAAGCCCCTTACGACTACTTTTGAGGGCCCTTATGATGATATTTGGTGTCTACTGCAGGCTCGAAGGGACTACTGATTCGTTCAGGCGATTTGCGTGCCCATTTATGTCACTTATAGTGCAGGGGCATCTTTCCCAACGTCAGGGGGCGTCTTTCCCACCCTGTGGGGTAAGATGCCCCCTTCACTTCTTCAGGAAAATGCTTAATAGCAAAAAAGTTATCATATTTCAGGCACGAAAGTATGATATTTTTGGAGAAAAATGATGTCTGCTTCCGTTGAAACTCCAAGTTATTGCTTTCCCATCGTCATTTTCGAATAATATATGACATAGCAAAACCCTCAGCATCTTTCCCCACTCTCCCCTACTTGCACGATGCTTGCACGAACACTAAGGTAACCGGCCTGTTAGCTTGAAACGCCGCAAAAAACATAGGTTGCTCCATGGTATAATCTCTTCCATGCATGTGACCGGTCTGGAGCCTTTTCGCATTAGATCGATGCGCGTTTTTATCGATATAGGATCTCCATCGATCTTAGAATTTGGCGAATTTGCGATCTGAATGATGGGGTGGAGCAAGATTAGAATGGGTCTGAGCCAGGACAGTAGAATAGGAGTTGAACCCAGAGTCACCAAAATCTTACTAACTCCGACTCCGGAGCCGAATCGACATCGCTAACTGAATGGCTCAAAGTTATACCCGAAGCGGAAGCCAGTCTGCCGAAAAATAGCCGTTTTCACGACGGGCTTTCTGGCGAGTGGACTTATATGGCAGTGTTCGCCATGGGCCGGGCCAGCCAATGGGTCATGGGCTGGGCTGGGTCACGGACTGGGCTGGGCCCTCAAATATAAGTAATCGATGGGCTGTGGTGAGTGTGGATGGGCTGGGACAAGGACTGTAAAGTGGACTCAGAGGTTCGCGACTGAGCTAAAAACAAAAACTAGCTTATTACTGTGCAAGACTAAAAAAAAAACGAATGAAAGCATATATGTGCAATGTGCATTGTGCATGCTGCTCCCAAAAGATTGTTTCTTTGCGCCTATGGGTGACATATGTACCTAATACCTGTTTGGTGTCCATGATCCATTCATTGTTGACGGGCTGGTCCGGGCTGGACGGGCTAGACCGGGCTGGGCTTCAACAATTTTACTATGCATGGGTTCGCGCTGGGCCGGGCTGTCAACCCATGGGCCTGGGTCGGGCTGGACTGGGATTTTGCGGCCCGTGGCGAACACTGTTACATGGACTAAATCTACAAAAATCTCTTTAACAGCAAATATGTTCATATCATGACTTTATTTTAGTATTTTAACCCTCGCATGTGTAGGGGTAGTTGGATGGACCCGCGTCCCGCCCCCTCGGTTTTTCGCGAATAATCTCGCTCAAAAAGCGGACGATCGCGACGAAACTTTCAGTACCCCAGAGTTGATCAATTTTACACATACTCTATTTATTTCATGAACTTGACCCAAATGACCTTTGACCCCTGGCCTTTTTCTCGAGACCATGTTTGACCGAAATCGCGATTCAGCGTATGTCAGATCACATTATCCGCGCGTTTCCAGTCTTTTTTGTGTTGTAAACGTCCAAACATGTCAAATGATGTTCGTCCCATGCGGCATGCATTACGGTGGGTGCCAAGGTCACGTAAAGGTCAGGTCAGGGTCATTGATCTCTGAGGACCTTGATTCACTTTTTCGAGTTTAACATGTTCCTGGCATCCGTTTGAACATTTACTTAGTAGTTACGAGCGAGCGAGCGCAGCGAGCGAAGCGAGTCTTTGCAATATAACGGAAAAATATCAGTATGAGCGGCCCGGCCCGGCCCGGCCCGGCCTGTAACGCTTTTGAGAGGCTTATATCTCAGCAACCGCTAGACCGATTGGCCTGCGGTCTTTTTTGCTGGGTAGCTCCATCCCTTCTACCCCGTAATTGACTACTTTTGATGCATCTCAGTGACCGTCGTGGCACGTGCCACGTGAGAAGTCAAGGGTGTTCAAGCTGTTTTGCAAAAGTAGTGATTTTGAAAGGTTCGTATCTCAGCAGCCGCTTGAGCGATTGTCTTGCGGTAATTTTTGTAGGGTAGCTGCATCCCTTCTACCAAAGGTCGGAGACTCTTGATCTATGTGAGTGACCCCCACTGCACGTGTAAAATACAAAAAGAAGAGGTGCCAAATTTGTTCCCATTTCAATAACTCGGTAATTACTGGGGCGATTTCGCTGAAACTTGGCATACAGGTAGGCAGCCACCAGGCTATGCATTCCCATGTGTTGCGGTTAAGGTGCTACTGCACGACGTGCAGTGCACGTGCGCACGTACAGGGGGCGCTTGCAGATCTCGAGAACGGCTGGGCCGATTATTTCAACATTTTTTTTTTCTTCAAAAAGCGGCGCACAACTCGGGAACCAATAGAGCTACCCGACTCAAGAACCAATAGACGCAGCAAAACGGACGAGAAGGCAAACAAGAGAACGCGACGAGACACTTATACGATGAGCACCTGAAAGTTGAATTTCAAGGTCACAGGTCGGGTCAAGGTCAGATCAAACACATGAAATTGGGTTTTCAGTAGCATGGGTCCAAAACACCTCTGGTGACCTGACCTTTGACCTGACCGAAAAAGTGACCTAAGTATAAAGTTCGCCATTATTCCTTACGCTTTTTCGAACGTCGCTTTCCCCGTATCGCTACATGGCCCGGGAGCCGAGCTAAAAGGGGGGTGTTCAAACACCCCGCCCACCAGCAGGGCGTGTAATTCCAGGACCCCCAGCGGGGTGCGGGTTATGAAATGCATTCATCATGGTCGTGAAGTAGTCACAATAAATTGCCAAGATTCCATTCAAGATTTTGGAAACCGTAGAACGATAGGTAATCAAAAATCGAAGATGGCAATTTGATTGTTCATGGTAGGTATAGGCAGTCCAATGACGTTTACGGCATGTCTGTATGTCTGTGCCTACCCATGATTTTTTTAAACATGTGTCGTTTTTTTCGAAAGCTCAAATCATGACGTCACTAAAACCTCGATATCTTAAAAAATTGGACCGATTTTTTGGGAAACTTTGTCACAATAAATTTCTATAAATTCCCTACATGTACCTACCTACACAAAATTTGGCACAAAAAACATCGTCCCTATGCTAAAATTCTGCACCAGCAACATTCCAAGTGTTCGTGCTTACAAACGAGCCAATTGTTTATATGGACTCTCAGCTGCTCCCGGGTCATGCGCAGCGCCTCGCCGACTGAGCGTATGCCAGGCTGAGGCGACAAGCCAGCCCGTCACCGCAAGAACGGCGCTGCCTCCCTCCCCCTCCTCCCGACCCCGTCCCCCGACCGGCGCGGCATTCCTCAGGCCACAATAGTGACTCCCCTCCCTCAGCTGACCCGTCCTCAGGTGCGGTGTACACTGGACAAATACCTCTGCCGGGGCTGACGGGGTCCATGTTTGAACAAGGGATTAAGGGAAGCCTTCAAACATCTCAGACGGAGTTTTCGCCGAAACTACCAGCTAGCGCCATCCACCGGTGAACGGCGGTACTAAACTTCATTCGCTAGTTCCCGAAACGACACACCATGGTGAGCCTCATTCCGTGGACCAGGGGACTGGCGGCTGGTCTGTGGATGGTTGGACCAGAGGACTGGCGGCTGGTCCGTGGATGGTTGGTGGACTGGCGGCTGGTCCGTGGATGGCTGGACCAGGGGACTGGCGGCTGGTCCGTGGATGGTATGGTAGGTGGACTGGCGGCTGGTTTGTGGATGGTTGGACCAGGGGACTGGCGGCCGGTCCGTGGATGGTTGGACCAGGGGACCGGCGGCTGGTCCGTGGATGGTTGGTGGACTGGCGGCCGGTCCGTGGATGGTTGGTGAACTGGCGGCTGGTCTGTGGATGGTTGGACCAGAGGACTGGCGGCTGGTCTGTGGATGGTTGGGGGACTGGCGGCCGGTCCGTGGATGGTTGGTGGACTGGCGGCTGGTCTGTGGATGGTTGGACCAGGGGACTGGCGGCTGGTCCGTGGATGGTTGGTGGACTGGCGGCTGGTCTGTGGATGGTTGGACCAGGGGACTGGCGGCCGGTCCGTGGATGGTTGGTGGACTGGCGGCTGGTCTGTGGATGGTTGGACCAGGACTGGCGGCTGGTTGGCCGCTGTCGCCGCGCGCTTGCCGCCGACTGGGCAGTATTCCCTGGCCACTGGTCAGTTCACTGGTCCGTGGCCACTGTGGTCAGTTCACTGGTCACTGTGGTCACTGATGTCACTGAGGTCACTGAGGTCAGCCGCCGTGAGCGCGGCCGAGCCCATCCAGCCGGTACAAAGGCCGACCCTTCGCCGGTCCAAGACTCCAAACACATCGCCGTACCGCGGCCGCGGCCGGGTGTGCAACTGACCACATCAAACCATGTGTGCCTGGTGTGTGATCAGCCCGGATTCACCAAACAGCCTGCTCCACCGGCACCGCTGCAGACGCATACACTTGACGTTGGCAAAGCCGAGCAGCTAAACAGATAGCAATGATGCGTCGGTTCTTATTGTCGGGCAACGTGCCACATGCAAACATCTCATGCCCACAAAATATTATTTTATAAGTTTGCAAACTTGATCTCTTCATCCGGTGTCATGCGGCGTTATGAATCAGCTGACAGACTAGCAAAAGTTTCAATGCTGCCATTGGTTTGATCGATATTAATCTTACATTCTGGAAAAAAGGCTTTTCCAGAAAACATTTCATGAAAAATCCCTATCCTCATGGGCTTGTAAGAATAATTCTTGGGGGGGAGGGGAAAGATTCTTACAGAAAAGGTTGGGACACTAGTCACGTGATCCTCTTCCCTGCTTTTCCCAGCCCTACTCACGATTTTCATAAGCCTTGATTTATTCTTGAAACACTTTGCACAGAGGCGCTTGTAGTTAATTTATCAACAAAAAACTAATTCAATGATATTTGAAATTAACAAACACGTTTTTACTCGCAATCTCAAAAGTTGAATTTATTCGCGTTTCATTAATTTAATCATCTGGCAACCATCACCCATCGTCCTCGATGTAGTCGAACTTGGCGCACTCGGATAGTGTTCGAAATTTGTGACGCGTACTTGTTGCTATGGCGACCGGGCAGTACCTACGCTTTTTATGCGGAGCTGCTGACAGTGCTTGCGGAGCTGCCACTCACATTTTTGAACACAGTCTTTATGCGTCGGTTTGTATGACGCGTCATATCTGAAACATGTTCCGTGAGGCTCCAAAAGCATTCAATTCATCACCTTCAAAAGAAGTGTTTTGTAACATGTTCGATGTTTTTTGGGCTTAATTGCTAGCTCCATTCATTCTATCTTGCGTGAGGATAGTCATCACTCGGGGACCAGTCGTTGAAAGCAAGAAACAACAGAAACAAGGTCTTGTAAAAAGTCGCAGCGATTGCATTGAGGATTAAATGACGAAAATATGTTTACCCCCACCGCCTCAGGCGATCACGTGCCGTCACCCACCTGGGGGGGGGGGGGCACGAGATGTTTGCACGTGGCATGGTCATAATTCGTGCCGGACAAAAGAACTGGCGTACCATAGAAATCTTTCAGCAATTTATAGCCTTGAGCATGTCTCTTTTGTATGACACATTCATCATTCTCCTAGCATAATAACTTTAATGATAACAATAACACGTCAAATGTATATTTAAGCACACAAAGCTTTCGGTATGAAAATACCTTGATCACTGTGTTAACAGAAATGAGGACAGAAATTGGATATTCTACATATAATAACTTTCCTTGTTATATATATATATATATATATATATATATATATATATATATATATATATATATATATATATATATATATATATATATATATATATATATATATATATATATATATATATATATTCCCACAGGAAAGCTGTGGGAAAGATTGTGTCATGTGTAAACGGATGTATTCTGGCAATGGTAGAGTAAAGGGCAACCCCAAAGAGTGCTTTTATGATAGGACAATAGGATGCAGGTCACAAAATGTCGTCTATGGGATCTGGTGTGACGCGTGCAAAAGGGTTGTGTATGTCGGTGAGACCGGGGATAGCATCTACACACGCGTGCAGAACCACCTCTCGTCTATCCGTGTGGAGAACCCGGCGATCGACCTACCTGTGAGTAGGCATTTTAGAGCGACAGGCCACTCCTTGGACCACCTGCAAGTGGTCGGACTCGAACGAGTGTGGAGGAGGAATGTGGATTACAGGAGGTCGAGGGAGAACCGCTGGATGGGGCTGCTAGGTACCGACAGAGACGGGGGACTAAACGTGCGTTCGACCTAAAGGGCGGAAAGAGGGTGAGAGTGAATGAATCCATGAATGTATAAATGAATGGAGTATGAGATCCTCTCACCCTCTTTATGATTCGGCGCTATGGTGTCTGTGATGTCACGCATGTCTTTGTTTTGAGATTTAATTAGAGGCAACTAGTGCCTATTATAATCACGTGCGGTCCGATATGATTGTTATTTTTGTCTTGCATTTGTGGCTTTTGCGGCGAAAGCGTTGGCCATATCACACTGATGAAACCTTGACAATAAAGGTGAAACGTCTGAGTTAAATGTTATTTAAATGGCCTAAAGTGATACGTTATATATATATATATATATATATATATATATATATATATATATATATATATATATATATATATATATATATATATATAATATATATATATATATATATATATATATATATATATATATATATATATATATATATATATATATAATATATATATATATATATATATATATATATATATATATATATATATATCAACACATATATATCTCCATATATATATATATTCGAATAGTTCGGAAGCAGGTTCTCTTTTATGCAAGTTTTGTTAAACACAACAGCATAATGGGCACTTATCTTCTTCTTATTAAGACTTTCGAGGCGGCGAATGCACTGTCGAGGTTCGGGTTCGTGAGAATGTAAAATATTACCAAAAGATGTCATAAATACAAAATATCATAGCTATATTGTTGTTCGACGTTTCGATCTATCAGAGATCATTTTCAAGAAAATTACAGTCACACAGTTTTAGAAGTCATACTTTGAGATAAATGGGTTCAATTACATTTTTGGAACAAATATTACGGATATGATACTAAAACTATTCAGTCGATGAGTCACAGCATTCAAAACAAAATAACACACTTTTGTTTTCGTACATGAGCTATAACCCTAAACACATTCGTTCATCCTCCGCGAAGGAAGGTCACATCAAAAACACCATAGCGAGATACGTACGCGCATATGACAGATAACTCAGTCAACCCGCCGCGAGTACTTTGTCGTACAGTGATAGAGATGTGTTCTGCTTTGTCTGAATGTTGATGATTGGCTTTTTGTCGCGAATGTACACTGTTTCAAGTGTGACGAGCCGTCTACGATCCTGACAGTGTGCTAGGATGGATGTGTTGGTCACGAGATCGTCACGTGTGAGTGCGGTGTTGTGATGCTCTGTGTAGTGTTTCTTGGGGGCTCCGTCCTGCAGGTGCATTGTGAGACGTCTGCTCAGAGACGTTGTGGTGTGACCAATGTAGTATACTTCGCGGGTCGCGCAGTCCCCGGCTGTACATTTAAATTGGTATACTACATTGGTCTGCTTGAGTGTTGCCGTGCTGCGTGTGGGATTGTTTTGCATCACCAGTGAGGATGTCTTGGGGCTAGTGTAGTAGACCTGAACTACCAGTCGCTGTTCCCCATCTGTAGGTTGGCAGTTACGGCGAACAATACCGCGGATCACCTGCTCATCCGTCTTCCATGTTGGAGACATCGTGCTGCGGTAGTACACTTTTAGCTCGTCTTTCTTTGTCTTTGGCTCCTTGTTTGTCACGCCGGCCGGGCACCTGAACGGCGCCGGAGGCGCCGTTCAGGTGCCCTGAAGGCAAACTCTATGTACAGGTGGACGGGGTCGCAATGGGATCCCCACTAGGCGTTCTGTTTGCCCAAGCCTACATGTCCTATGTCGAAAGGAAAGTGCTGCTCTGTGATGATGTCAAACCGTTCATGTACTATCGTTATGTAGAAGACATTTTTGTTGACGTCGAAAATGCTGAAAAGGTAGACCTGCTGCGCATGAAACTAGGCCAGGAATCAGTTTTAAATTTCACAGTTGACCATAGCGTAGGACAGAAGCTGCCATTTTTGGACGTCATGATTGATTGCAGCAGTGGTGAATTCGTCACAGATGTGTATCGGAAGCCAACTGACCTCGGCAGGTGCATGAATGGGGAGGGTGACGTCACTGACTCGTACAAATCAGGTGTCATAAGGGCGTACATTAGACGGGCCATGAAACACTGCTCGACTTGGGATCTACTTCACACTGAACTTGAGAGGGTTCGTAAGATCCTAGTAGATAATGGGTACAGCAATTCCATGTTTGACGACGCTGTAAAAAACATGCTTGAGAACCATGTGACAAACAAGGAGCCAAAGACAAAGAAAGACGAGCTAAAAGTGTACTACCGCAGCACGATGTCTCCAACATGGAAGACGGATGAGCAGGTGATCCGCGGTATTGTTCGCCGTAACTGCCAACCTACAGATGGGGAACAGCGACTGGTAGTTCAGGTCTACTACACTAGCCCCAAGACATCCTCACTGGTGATGCAAAACAATCCCACACGCAGCACGGCAACACTCAAGCAGACCAATGTAGTATACCAATTTAAATGTACAGCCGGGGACTGCGCGACCCGCGAAGTATACTACATTGGTCACACCACAACGTCTCTGAGCAGACGTCTCACAATGCACCTGCAGGACGGAGCCCCCAAGAAACACTACACAGAGCATCACAACACCGCACTCACACGTGACGATCTCGTGACCAACACATCCATCCTAGCACACTGTCAGGATCGTAGACGGCTCGTCACACTTGAAACAGTGTACATTCGCGACAAAAAGCCAATCATCAACATTCAGACAAAGCAGAACACATCTCTATCACTGTACGACAAAGTACTCGCGGCGGGTTGACTGAGTTATCTGTCATATGCGCGTACGTATCTCGCTATGGTGTTTTTGATGTGACCTTCCTTCGCGGAGGATGAACGAATGTGTTTAGGGTTATAGCTCATGTACGAAAACAAAAGTGTGTTATTTTGTTTTGAATGCTGTGACTCATCGACTGAATAGTTTTAGTATCATATCCGTAATATTTGTTCCAAAAATGTAATTGAACCCATTTATCTCAAAGTATGACTTCTAAAACTGTGTGACTGTAATTTTCTTGAAAATGATCTCTGATAGATCGAAACGTCGAACAACAATATAGCTATGATATTTTGTATTTATGACATCTTTTGGTAATATTTTACATTCTCACGAACCCGAACCTCGACAGTGCATTCGCCGCCTCGAAAGTCTTAATAAGAAGAAGATAAGTGCCCATTATGCTGTTGTGTTTAACAAAACTTGCATATATATATATATATATATATATATATATATATATATATATATATATATATATATATATATATATATATATATATACATATATATTAGTGTAAGCTGGAAGCAGATTATTCTTATGGCAATGCTCATTAAATGATAACGCAGCTTTTCCGTTTATAAGCTTACGGTTTATGGACTCTAGTGCTCTTATAGCTTTCTTAATGTATAGGGAATATACGAAACGCGTCGAACTATAATGTCAATTTAATGGAAATAATACTTTTGTTAACCATTATGAGCTTGGGTAATATCCTTCTTGCACATGTTGAAACCTTCGGGTATTAAGACCAAAATGATAGAGCTAGTAAAGCGAATATCTTTCCTCGTGCCTTTTTGGCGCCTTAGCGCCTAATTGTTAACAACAACAGCTGATGAGCGGTAGTCAAACTTCAAAGCACTCGCTATAAAAGAAAAGATGTGTGGCCGGCCCATTACCCACCGTCCGTTACTACCCCGCTCTCGGCTCTATCTAACTTTACCTTTAACTCTCGCCGGACAATGGACATATTGGTTTTCTACATACGCGCCGGCCGAGGGGGGGGGGGGGGGTAAGACCACCCCCGCCGTTTCGCCTTTGGTGGAGCTAGCGCGCCGCGGAAAAAAAAAACGAGCTTGTGCGCCGTTGCGAGACACAGAGATTGATACCCGATTTTAAGGTCCTAGGTCAACCGGTGTCCTCTGAGTTCAGGTCAAGTGCCCCAATGTGCAGTTCCGTTTTTGGTGAATAATTTCGCAAAAACGGCCGCAGAGCCGCGATATTGGCAGAATCGTGTTCGCCTCGCTCAGGCGCGTCGAATGATACACTTTTTGTTTGGGTGAGGTCAGCTTAGGGTGTTGACCTCGGGTCACGGTCAGGTCAGCGCCCCCAGGTCACGAAGTTAGTCGAAGGAGCCGGAGGTCATGTCGCATATCATTCGATTCGGCTGGTCTTCTTGAGTCTATTGGTGGCTTTCCAGACTCGCTGGCTCAATTTGATCGGGAGTTATTGATGGTAAACTAATATGACCCTAATGACGTCATAAATGACGTCACGCAAGGTCGACATTGCAAAAGTGACGCATCGCACCTTGCAAGGAGTGCATGAAATCACGATTCTGTGTGCTTGAGATAGTTGGAGATCGTTCCCGGTGCCAGAATAGCAGTTTTCATTTTCCCCGTTGACTTATAATGGTGAGGTCACGAAAAATGACCTGACCTCATATGACCTTTAGGAAAAATCCGAGGTACACAAGTTGTGAGACTGGTAATGGATACTAGATCCTGCAAGTTTCGTTTCCCTGTGAAAGCTCCTCTGGCGTGAGGGCGTTGCGAAGTTGCACATCTGAAGACCGTGCAGAGGTTCACTTATGACGTCATAGGTCAATGACCTGACCTCACCCGAAAATGCAGTTGGTGTCAAAAGATCCGCCCTGGATCAAAGGTCACGTATGCCAAGTTTCAGCTCTCTATCGCCAGCGTGTTCGGAGCTATCGCGAAAAAAACCTATGGGGGCTGCACCTGCTTCGGGCGGCGAGGGTTAACGTTTCCTAGAATACCGGCCAATTTACACCATTCCTCCCTAACATTTTTCTAACGTTTGCTAATGTTTTGAAAAGACGATGGCAGGACTTCGACCGCCTCAGGCGCAGTGCACAAAACACCGAAATTGTGCTGAGATGTGAATGAAGCCTTTTCAACTTTGAATCAGGTAGAGCCAGTGGAATAACCTAATCCTCAGAAGCATGCCGGCCGGCTGGCGGTCTAGTGCGAATGTGTGGATATTTTTAGTGTTCGTTTTTGTGTTTTTAGCAGGTAGTTTTGTAAATGTTCGCTCCAGCTTCTGCCGCGGGCCGGCGGAGCGCCGGTACGGCGCCACGCCGTCGCTCCTGGGGACGACCCCCTGTGGGCCTCCGCTCCTGCGGGCCTCCGCGCGCACCAGCGCCCGCCGTCTGCATCTCCTGGTCAGCCGCGCCTGTCCTGAGCAGATCTTCAGACCAAATGCGTTGGTCCTGGCCTGATAAAAGCCGTACGATCCCGCCCCGGCTGCCGGGGAAAAACACCCGGCTCGTTGTTACGTAAGCGGGCCAGGCCGGTTGCCGTTTCCGGCGCCAGTTAGGCCGCGGCGCGCACAACAGGCGGCGTGCATCGACCGGGCCAGTGACGTCACTGGCGGCGGCGAGCCAGTGACGTCAGCGGCGGCAGGGAGACGTGCGTGGGCGCCGCCACTGATAATCCGGGAATAGGCCGGGCGGCTATATCGGTCCGCCAGTGCAGCTGATGTGCGGCGTAAATTTGGCCGCAGAGGCCGCAGAGGCCGGCTGCGCAGGGCGGTCTCCGCCGGATACACGGCAGAACCCAGCGGAGCGCGGGACGGCAGCGGAGACATACCCGGCAGAGCTGCTGCACGCTGAACAGGGCTCACTTCGGGTGGCTACCACGGATCCACTGACGGGCCCGCACCGCTTCCTGTCCACCGGTGCTAATTCTGACAGGCGGAGTTATCGCAAATAACTAGATAACACAATGGTCCTCCAGGTGAGCGGTGTCCCCGAGCTCACTGCCACAGAGGTAACAGACGGACAACATACCCGAGCTAGACCTCCACTTGGTTTTGGCGATCAGCCTGCCCAGTACCCACATACCTACTATTGCACCGTCCACATAAGCCCAACTGACACACGTCAAAACGTTGTCATTTTTATTGTTTTTCTTTCACAAAGAATATTTGACAAGTCAGGAAAACTATACGGCTTCTCAAACGGCACACACACGCATACACCCGCGCGCACAACCACACACTGGACAGGCGCAGCCGCGCGCGGGCGGCGCTCGCCCGCGCCACCGCCGCGCCGCTGCACATGGTCACACCGTCATTTTTAATTTATTTTCTTGTCTATCCTGAGAGGCGAGCGCTAGCCTTTGTACATATATCGGCGAATGACCCGACGGCCATACTAAGGCAAAATACTTCATTTTGCCAGTGTGGGGCGGCGGCGCCCCACACTCGGTAAGTTGGCTCCGGCGACGTAGGGGGCGCGGCGCCGGAGCGCGGGAGGATGGGCCGACCGCCGGCCGCCGGCCGCAGTCCCCGGCTCCCCGTCGCCCACATCACTGGGCCGTCGGCCGAGCGCCGGTCGGCGGCCGTCCTGACTGTCCCACACAGCTGGGCCGTCCCACGCCACTCCGTCTGCCGCAACCACTGGCCGCAGAGATCATCCAACACGAGAGAGAGGGACGGCGGCGGCCGGCGAGGGGCCCGCCGGGCCGCCCCGACCCGCGCTGTCCGCCACTGACCCGTCACACCGCGCGCCCTCCTGCACCCGCGGACACAGCCCGCGGCGCCCTCCTGCACCCGCGGACACAGCCCGCGGCGCCCTCCTGCAGCCCGCGGACACAGCCCGCGGCGCCCTCCCGGCCCGCGGACACAGCCCGCCCCCCGCCCCCGCACAGACTTATCACCCAGCCACAGGCGACACAACCGCTACAACGCATTACGCACGGCGCCATCCCAGCTCCCGCTGTACAGAACACCAGCTGACGCAGTGACTGCAAACCCAGCCCCTGTCAAAGACCATTGACCTGGGCATGTTTCTTCTGCAGCAAGAGCTGAGATGCATGGGACGATGCACGACTACATTATGTCAATTTCACCCTGGGGTACCTTCTTTGAGGAATGCTCAGCGGCCGCTGGGAAGGACAACGGACGCCCCTTTATCTGTCCGAAGACAGCAGCGCCGACCGCGGCCCGCGTCACACTAAATGAACAGGAATGCCTTGAGCCCACCAGGGGCGGCCATCAACAAAACATGACACCGAAATTCCGGCCCCGGTCAGAGCGCGGCGGACTGCCGGTCACTGCCGGTAACAGCGGCACTGGCCAGGGCGCCGACAGCCGGTCTGCCTCGGCGGCCGGCCGGACGATTGTCGGGCTGGCCAGGCGCCCTGTTGGCGCCGACTCCGGCCCCGGCGGGCCGCGCGGAGCCACGCAGCAGCCGCGGCGCCCGGCCCGCAGCTCGGCGCTGACCAGTCACACTCAGCGCCGGCGCGTGAAAGACCTGCAATTGCAAGGGGATGCCCTCCGGATAGGGCGCGCCGCCACCGCACCTCCGGACACGCGCCGCGCGGACAGAAGCGCAGACGCGCGGACAGGCGGACACGGGACACTGCCCGACGGGGCCGGACCGCTGCACGGCAGGCCAGGTTCCGGTCAAGACGTCCAGGAAGGAGTATGGAAGACAGCACTGCCGATAGGCCAGGCAGCTTAGCGACAGGATCAGGGCTGGGTGGTCGCGGCTACTAAAACGACATGAGCAAAGAAAACGAATATTGAATGAGAAGCTAAGAATTGCATAAAGACAACAGAACAAAGGTAGAGAGGAAAGAGGTCGACTGCCACGCCTCCCGTGCCAGCCGGTCCATCAAAAGTCATAACTGACGATACTGGCTACACTTGGAGAGACGGTAACTTCAACACCATGGGTCAGGAAGTGCTCGGGCCAATCCCGCATCCGCCGCCGTTCGAAGATCCATAGGCAATCCCCAAATTTCCTCAGAGTTAACAGGTGGGCCCCCGGTAAAATGACATTGGTTCGCTGGAGCATTTCCGCATCACTCTGCAGAGCTACACAGATATAGTTACAAAGGTTATGATGATTGTCCACATGTTGGGCGCCCCGCCAGCTGGTCGCTGTTCCGGAGTCCCGCCGCGCCGCCACCGTGCGGCGACCGAGACTCGGCAGCAGCCACCGCGCCCGGTCTGAACCCACGTCTCCGAGAGCCGTCCGCGACCGACCGCAGTCCCACGGCATCCGCCGCATCCCAGCGGCCGGACGGAGCGCCAGGCTGCGACACGACACGACCGTACGGAGCGCAGTCGGTGGTCTCCGTCGTACGCCTTCGTCTGAAACAGGAGGAGAAAACTGTCAGCATCGCTCTACGACAGAGTTAGGGATCGGCAAAGAACAGGCAAATCACAACACCAAGGGCGCACCAATGAACATAACATCAATGAAACATTACTGGAACAGGTGGTAAAGCATGGCGGAAGACGAAAGTGAAGCATCTCTGTGAAGGCGCCAGTTGGTTCATGGACATGAAGCGTCGAGAGGTCACCACCGTATGAAGGCGGTGGAGGATAGGTCGGCTGCAATCATACTACCGGTGTTTCATGCGAGTCGCTGGGCCGGAAAGGACTACACTGCGGAGCACCGTGGCATGTCCTCTCACAGACGGTCTCCTCAGGCGACGACCGAACATCGGCAGCCTCTACACCAGCGGCCACAACGAAACAACGCCAGACAGGAGGACCTATCCCTTAGATAGCGCACCAGCCCAGAGTCCAGCCCACTGGCCACTACTCGGCGGACGGATCCCTGTCCCACCACCTTGGACTCTTCCCCAATGAAAATGAGGGACTCCTTCCCCGCTGCCAACCTTGGCTGGCGGCCTTCGCCTTCACCATGGGGGCTCACGTCGCGGTCGCGTTCCCCGTGCTGCACGGCACGACTCGGCACCTCCGTCGGTACTGATCGTGACTGGATGCTGACCGCAACGGCCAGCGAAAGTAACGCCACCGGTCGCCGAGGCCGGACAGTCAGCGCTCCGAGTCAGCGGCACACCGGTATCAGCTTGAGCAATGTGTCCGAATATGCATCATAATCCTACATTAGGTTATGATCTCCACTCTTCGTGACTTTCTCCGCGAAAATTACTCTGCTGATGATTGCTGACGTCCCAGCCAATTATCTGCAACAGTAGATTTACAATACAGAAGATGCAAGAGCGCCAAATAGATATATGGTTCATAGTATTAGGTGTAAGGTTTCCTATGAAAAGCCGTCCATTTTGGCCTCCCATGGCACTCAGACAGAACCAGAGAGTGACGGCTGAACTGTCCGCGCTGCCCTGGCAGCCGGTGAGCGCTTCCCTGGTGGCTGGTGAGAACTGCCCTGTGGCTGGTGAGCGCTGCCCTGTGGCTGGTGACAGCTGGTGGAGTGTCCACCCGTCCCCCGGCCCCGGTCCAGGGCCGGCCGCCGTTGGAGTGTCTGGTCTGTGTCTGCCGCGGGGTGCAGGGTCCTCAGCGCCAGACTGCCGGCTGCGGTCCGGGAGAGAAGCTGCAGCACCAGACGCGCCGGCGCCTCCCACAGATATCAGATACCTCCTCATACCCAGCAGCCGCCTCCGCGCAGATACCAGTCACGCCCCCACAGATACCGGCCGGCGCCTCACAGATACCTCCAGTAGCTCACAGGTATCTTCGCACAGACACCGGCCGGCATCTCCGCGCAGATCGCATCACCGATACAGTCAACTATAGTCAACAGCCGCCTCCCCGTAGTCAACAGTCACCTCCGCAGAGAAACCAGCCGCCTCCGCACAGAAGCCCCTCTGCGCGGGGCATCCAGGCGCGCTCTCAGCGGCAGTCAGTGCGTCCAGCCCGTACGGGGGCGATGCCACCTGTCGTCTGCATCCCTCACAGCCACTGTCGTCTGCATCCCTCACAGCCACTGTCGTCAGGCATCGCTCACAGCCACTGATGGCGCCAGGCATCCCTCACTACCACTGATGACGTCAGGCATCCTTCACAGCCACTGATGGCGCCAGGCATCCCTCACAGCCACTGATGGCGTCAGGCATCCCTAACAACCACTGATGGTGCCAGGCATCCCTCACAGCCACTGATGGCGTCAGGCATCCCTAACAACCACTGATGGTGCCAGGCATCCCTCACAGCCGGCGAGCTCAATAACAGAGGGTTGCGCGGTGCGCGGCCGGCGCTCCCGGCAGGGGTCCTCCCGGAGCGCCGTGGCGCCCATCCGCGACGCCCGCTTGTCCCGGCCCGGGTCAGACGACTGTATTACCGCCGGCTACCTCAGCTCGGGAGCGGGACACAAACTGACCTACACGGCCAGTCCACTCCGCCTGGGTCACTGAATGGACCGCACTGGGACCACTGACCGCCGACCACTTCATTTACTGGCACACGTACCGCCGACTTTACGGTCCCCTATTCCAGCTGAGTTAGACAGCGGGCACGGTCCCCTACGGCGGGGGGGGGGGGGCGACGGGGAGCCACTCCTGGCCGGGTGGCACTGCTCTGGACAATCCTCCAGTCCCCCCAGCGTCGGACACGGCTCGGGGCAGCGGCTTCCCGCGGGCGGCGGCCGTCACTCCGCCGCCGCGCCGGACCAGTTGCGTCAGCTCCAGTCTCCGGCAGTCCCCGCCACCGCTGCTGAGAGCTGCACCGCAGTCCGGACGGTAGGGGAGACAGGGGCGGAGTGGGGCCACCGCCGGCCGGCCATCTGACCTCTGGTCACCGGCGGGGTCATGGCTGGGTCCCCGGTCGGCCTCCTGACCCCGGCTGGGTCACCGGTCGGCCTCCTGACCCCGGCTGGGTCACCGGCGGGGTCATGACCTCGGCGGGGTCAGCGGCCGCGCCACTCGGTCAGCCCCGGTGGGCTCAGTGCGCCCCGGCCGCGGCCAGTGACAACTGCAGCCGAGTGACGACACGGCGTACGACGATTGCAGCATGGTCAGCGGCGTAATTCGGACTCAGGCATTACGAACAGCACACCACCGCGGACAGTGGAGAGCGGTGACCCGACCAGCCGAACCCGTCCCTGCAGCGCGCCATCCCTCGGACTACACTGTCCAGTTCCACCTGGCTCATGACACCATATACCCAACAAGAAATACGAGTCAGCGCCGAAAAAAATACCACTCAGCGCTGGAAGAACGAGTGGCTTACGTCGTAAAGCGTCCGTATCTAGTGAGGATCGGACCCACGTCGGGCGCGCGGCGGGGGGGGGGGCTGGTCAGCCTCCGGCGGTCACCGCGTGCTCGGCCGAGGGAGAAAGTTGCCGTGCCGGCTGCAGCGAAGGTCAGTCTGGGCGACCACGGCCACGACGCGGTCCATGGAGCCGGGCCAGCCAGGCCCAGAGACCCGTACCGGGCCAGCCCCACAGCAGCTACGGACTCGAACCGGGCCCAGCACAGCGGCCACAGGCCCGACCAGCGACCAGCGACCAACACAGCGGCTGAAAGCTCGCATTACCACAACGGTCGCGTCGGGTCGATGGCGAATGGAGAGTTCTCCAGAATAGCTCGGACTCCGGCTCCTCCGAGCCGTTACGCCCACCCCGGCCAGTCGACTGCAGAGGAGGAGGGGACAGTGCCGGCAGCGGCGGGCGCCGTGGGAAGCTGGCTGCCATATGCTGCCATATGGGACGCCGCCCCCGTGCAGTTCCGGTGGGACACGTCGTCGTCGGTGTCGGCGGCCGGCGGGCCATATTTAGCGGCCGGCCGCCGACCGACTGACTCCAATAGGCCGCCACCGACAGCCAGCCGGCCGAGCGACCCCGAACGGCCGGCGGCACTGCGGCCGAGCCGGAGCGGGGCACCGGACCAGAGGCACAGCCTTAGATAGATAACCGTCCCACGACCGGCGGAGACACCCGGAGTCCGGACCTGACCCGGACTAAGTTCATACCGTCTCCGCGGCCCAGTCCGGCCAGACAGCCGGGGGCGAAGAGGTCAGTTTCGTCCACCACCGGGCGACGGTCCGTCCTGGGCCCGCGGGCGGCGGGGGATCAGTTTCGTCCACCCCCGGGCGCCAGCCGGAACTGGCCGGCCGGCCGTGACGCCGCTCAGCTTTCTTTCCGGACAGACGGAGAGAAACGCCGCGGTGCTCGACGGCCACACAGCCGGCCTGCGCGGCGGCCAGAAAAGGAGCGGACCCGGCCGGTGACGCCGCGGCGGACTGCCCGCGCAAATCGGCTGCGACCGACTGGGGGCTGGCGCGCTGCGCAGCCAGAGAGCCCTCAGACAGGTGGGGGTGGCACTGGGCGTGTCCTGCCGGGACAACCTTGAAGCCCAACCCCCCCCCCCCCGCTGGCCAAGGTCGCCACGAGAGGTGCGCGTCAGCGGACGGGGGGGGGGATGGAGGGGAGGGGTGTGGTTCACGGACGGAGCAGTGGCGCCCATATAATTCAGAGGGCTCAACCGTAGCCTGGATCTCATGCCAGCGACAAATGCTCTGTGTTGTACAAAAGGCGCCAGCGTTCATAAGAACACGAGGAGCACAAGGCAGATGCTTCCGGCTGGGGCCGCGGCAGCCGTGATCCGTTGGTGAAACGCTCCCCTCCCTCCCCACCCCTGCGGGGACAGTCCGGGGGGAAACCGGCTGCGCGGGCGACGGGAAAAAGCCGCCGCCGTGCCAAGAATACGCGTGCTCGCCGCCATGGAGGGCGCCAGCTACGGCTGGAGGGGATGGAGGGTCACACGACGGCCGTACACGTGCGTCGTGCAGCCGTGCCGTGCACGTGGCGCAGACGGGGCGGCACGTCCGGTCGTAGCCGGCCGGGCGACCTCACTGCGCTGGCCGGGCGCCAGCCGCTGCCGGTTCCTCGCTGGCACCACGCCAGGTGCCCTCCGCCGTCCGGTCCGGGGGTAGAGAGGGCCACTCAGTACCCTGCTCTGCCCCTGGGTAAATCTGTGCATGGTAGAGGTACGAGCACCAGCTCAGAGCTGCGCTCGGACCACCGGACCGATGGGCGGCAGCTGAGCGACGTCGGAGAGCGAGACGGACGGAGGACACTGAGCGACGTCGGAGAGCGAGGCGGACAGAGGACAAGAGTGAAAGTCACCCGCGCGCCGGCAAGGTGACATATGCACTATGCAGCGACTCCGACATTAACCTCAATATTATACACAGTTCCGTCCGGCGGCCGGTGTACCGAGAGGGCGACGCCGTGGGCCGCGGCAGCAGTGGTCTCCCCAGCTCTCTCGGCCGATAGCAGACAGATGGGAGGCCGGGAGGGACCAGCCACAGACGGGGAGCTTTTCCCCACGCCCGGCGGCTGTCTGTGGCCGTCATCAGGTACAGCCCACCGCTAAAGTAATGTAGGGTTTTACCAATCTCAACGGTTGGCTTTGACTGGCGATTGTTTAATGCGGAGTGATCGAAAAGAAGATGTCAATAGCTAAAGTTGCAGCTGCAAGGGTGACGATACATATAAGCTACATTCAAAGTTTAATTGTAGTCTGGCTAATCGTTCCTAAGCTTCAGAAGCAGAACATACCCGTGACTGAAACCCCACATTACTTCTGCTGTGGACTGTACCTATCGCCAGGGACTGAAGTGACCCTTGGTGGACCTACCTTAGGCGAAAGAGAGCCCACAGACGGGAGAGTTGCATCTATTCTGACCTACACTTAACCTGTTAGATAAATGCTATACGCATTTATATCAACTTTACTACTTAGAACCAGTGAAGAAGCTGAGTCATCTCATTTGCACACCACAGTTAATCGCATATCTTTAGGCTCTAATTAACACGTGGTCTGGAAGCACAAACAGAAGCGAGCTACCTCTATCTTTACCGACGGAAACCTGTCTGTGTCGTTTTTCCAGGCTGGAGTACAGACAATGATACCGATCGTAGCTGGAAACAGGCCGAGAAGAGTTCAGCGATGACCTTGACGACGAACAGTGATTACCCAAGTCCGGCGTGCCAGGTCTAATCGCTCGCTACAATCGCCGTAGTGTTTGTCTCCAAAAACCGGCGGCGAGCCTCCCCGTCCGGCCCGACCAGAATCAGTAGTCTTTTCGTCTTTTCTGGGAACTGTTGCGCCGTCTTGCTGTTATGTTTCGGTTCAGGCTGCCACCGCGTGCAAGGAACTTGAAAACGGCGAATAACACAATCAGTTTCCGAACAAAAACAAGACACTTGTCTCCAAAGGTGCCTTCTTGCCCGTCTCGGACAATAAACAAAGACGCGAGCCCTGAAGTGTCCAGGTGAGGTGCGTCTCGAGCGGCCGGTCGGCTGTCGGGGCGGGCGGGGTTCCTAGTGCGAGGTCCGCTGGGACTGCAGCACCTCCCTGGCACTGTCTGATCCAGCCCAGCGGTCCCAACGCGGGTCGAACCCAGCGCGGTCCCAGCCGGGCCGAACCCAGCGAGCCCCGCCCGGCAGAGCCCAGGCGGTCTGCGCACCGGCTGCCGCCCGCTGGTCAGCTCCTCCCGCCTAACAACCGTTCTCCTCCACCTCATCATCTGGGGAGCGCTCTGCTCACCACGGCACAGGAAATACAGCCAGTCACTGATGCACAACTGAACTGGATGTCAGCATGACGGCGTCAAAGTGCCGTCGCCGGTGCCAGCGGACAGAGGCCCAGCCCCGCAGACCGGGCCGGGCTGGGCCGCGGCGGGTCAAACAGCTCTCCCAGTTCCCGCGGCGGTAAAAGCCGGCCGGCAGTGTTTGCCGAAGTCCGGGCAGCTGCTCGGCCGAGCGACGCCGGACGGCAGAGCCGGGCGTTCAGCGGCCAGGAAGAGCCCGCCCGCAGCGTTTGGAGCGGAAGTACGCCCAACAGAGAGCAGGTAGTTCACCGGACCTACATGCTTTTTACCAGAACTTTATGGTAGAGCGGGTACAATCGGCGTTTTTCACCGGAAACCCGCTCCGGATCCCCGCTCACTGCGCGGTATTGATGCGGACATATCCAGGTCGAAATCACGGCCCTGACGCCCGGCGACACCTGCTTTGATGTTCCAGCATATTAATCAGCTAGTCATCTGCAGAGGACCGCCGCGATCCGATCCATTCGTCGGATTAGCCGCCCAGCGCCGGGACCGGAAGAGCAAGGTGAAACCAAAGTTCCCAGCAGCGATGCGACGATTTGGCCTTCTCTGAAGCTCGCTCCGTAATTGAAACGCTTTCAGAAAGGTTGGCCCCCGCGCGCCGGTGGGGTTTTCCGCTCACTGGCCGCCGCCACTGCCGGAGAGTGAACAGACCGCCTATGGGACAGTGGACAGCCGTCTCCCAGTACTGCCCACTGGGAGTGGGGACGGACGGTAGAGTTCTGCACGGCTGCAATTTTCCACAGCCTAGCCGCCCCGCAGCCGTGGCTCCACAGCCACAGCCGCCCACAGCCGTGGCAAACTGTGGGCAGCCAGCCGTCAGCCGGCCGTGGATACTTTCAATGAAATGCAACCAAATAGTATATAATAAGTTGTTTTTAGTTGAAACATATAGCCAAAGGCACATTGCAATGGGCTATAGATTCTCAAGCTCATGAAGCATCATAGGTTAAGTGGTTGTGTATCTGGCTTTAGGCCGAAGGCCTGAAGCCTGATGCGCAATGCATGCCTACACAAGCCCTTGCAAGTTGTTAAGAAAGATGGGTAGGTAGGTACCTACATCAACAGAAAACATAAACAACAAACCAGAATAGAAGCACTAGCAGTGTAGACATCTAATGCCAAGTCCTGAAGCATGGTTGTGGGACAGAACAACAGACCCTGATGCTTTTCATTATCAATGTTAGGTATGAAAAATGAAACTGAAGTTGATGGACTGTCAAACAGTGATTGTCTAGTCAAAACTCTTGCTTCTTTCTTACCTTGCATATTTTCTGGGGTGTGATATGCCAGGCTTGAAGCAGCCTTCTGAGCAAGTCTCAAACTAATTTGATATGCAAGGCATCAAAACACTAGTGAGCATCCAAGAAAGAAAAACATTCATCCATTTTGATTTTTCCAAATAATGATCTTCGCTCAAATCCCCAATGACGTGCGAGCCACAATTGCCTGTTTCAATCAAAAATTTTACTTGAGTTTTTAATGACGTCAATAGTAGGAAAGTGGCAATAAATTGTTTTGTTTCACTATAAACAGCCATAAAAATTATGATTTTTTAAATAATAACGCTATGCAATTAAAGACTTCCTCTAAAAACAAAGATCAAGTATCAAATTTTTATATTTTTAGAAAAAGACGTCATTTTGTTAGTAAAGTCAACAGCTCGCGTAAGAAATATTGTGTTCAGGGTTTTCACCGTCATGTGAATTACGTGTTCAGGGTTTTCACCATCATGTGAATTAACCGTAAGTAAGGTTCATGCTCACTTATAATCTAATTCCATTGGCTTCGTTGATCGGCATTTTCTGTTAGCGGTCACTCACACACCAGTTAGAACATAAAGCGCCAGTTTTATATTATGTAATTGGACTTGCCGAAAATCCAGAAATTCATCTAAGAGGTATTTTAGTTTATATTTTATTAAGCCTTTACCTGCCTTTACCTAGGCATGATTTCTTTTTCTATTACCTGAAAGAATTATTGAACGCTCGTCTTCAATAGCTGTAAGGTGCTCTCCTCATGACCAGGTGAGATTGATTTGAGAGGGATGTGACAATGCAACATGTTGCATTTTCTGAAACTGTCAAGCTCTTGATGATGAAGGAACAATTGGTACCTATTATTAGTATTCTGTACCAGAGTGCAAACTC
This sequence comes from Amphibalanus amphitrite, assembly GCF_019059575.1. Classification (NCBI taxonomy): domain Eukaryota; kingdom Metazoa; phylum Arthropoda; class Thecostraca; order Balanomorpha; family Balanidae; genus Amphibalanus; species Amphibalanus amphitrite. Next base: position 63,294 of record NW_024882612.1, on the reverse strand, counting down.
CCCTACAGCAAATGGTAAAACCATTACAGGTTCTCAAAGGCTTCACCACTTTCAATGTTGCTGGGCATCCTTTGCATGATTTTTACAGGCTAGACTGCTTATCAGAATGTAAGATTAAGGATTTAAAATTTTATATTTGAGTACTTAGATTGAGCTTGAAATCTCACAGCCGTGGCCACAGCCGTAGCCGTGTTCTTGGAGATATTTGCAGCCGCCCCGGCCCACAGCCGTGGGGCTGCAGCCAGCCGCGGCTGCAGCCGGCCGGTGCAGACCTCTAACGGACGGGATGGGTGACTACCGGGCCGACGGCGGAATAGTCGACATATTGATCCGGTCAACGATCAGTCAGTGGTCCAGGCAACACCCATCCGCCTCCGATTCGCTATTCGTCGTCACCGTCACTTCTAGGCATCCTAGGAATCGTAGCTGTTCCACCCGCGAATTAGTCTACTGACCCGCAAATTAGTAACTAGTGATAGCCAATGCACGTCTAAATCCGGCAATTCGGCAGCGCCCACCTAGCGCCGGGCTCCTAGTTCCACCGCACCCCGCTCCTACTGTAGTCGGGCTCCCAGACACAGCCCCCGGGCCCGGCGGGACTCGGCTCCCGGAGATCTGCCGAGGGCGGTCACTGGAAGCAGAGCGGCGGGTTCCAGCGGCCCCGTCGCGTCGGTGGGCTGGAACTAACGAAATAACGCCTCACTCCGCCTCTCAGCGGGAACAATGGACACCGGACCGACCGCTGCCGGGGACAAACGGGGGCTCCGGGATAACCGGGGGGGGGGGGCGCCCCAGTCCCCAGCTCTACCGAGGGCCGGCCGCGCCGCAGTCCCAGGTCAGGCCAGGCCGGCCCAGTCCCAGGTCGGCCCATGCCGCCCCAGTCCCCGGTCCCAGGTCAGGCCGCGCCGCAGTCCCAGGCCGCCCCAGTCCCCAGTGCCAGGTCAGGCCGGCCCAGTCCCCAGTGCCAGGTCAGGCCCAGTCCCCAGTCCCAGGTCAGGCCCAGTCCCCAGTCCCAGGCCGGCCCAGTCCCCAGTGCCAGGTCAGGCCAGGCCGGCCGCGCCGCACCTACTGACCGGTCGCCGCCGGGCCGCCATTACACTAATCACGGCCTAATGACCGGCCGACGATTGTGCAGTTGCACTGTCGGGAGAGAGCGGCCATAGCTCAGAGGCGAGATCTTGGTGATGAGTGGTGATGAGGAGGTAACGGGTCGGCCTCCACTGCAGTCCGGGTCAGGTCAGCGCCTGGCCCTCTCACTGCAGTCCCGGTCAGTGTCCCATGGCCGCCCCTCTCGGTGCAGTCCCGGTCAGGGGCTGGCACAGCGGTCAGCCCGGAGCCGTCCGCGCACCACCGCGTCAGGGGGGCCGGACACAACAGAACGAAACAGCAGAGGGCGAGACACCAACACACACACACGACAGTTTGCCAAACTGGGAAACTATCGCAGTTGGACGGCTCTGGCACCGTGCCGCCGGCTGGGCGCGGTCTGCGGCCGGCCTGTCCACAGTCTGGAGCTCGCTGTCCCGCCATGTGCTGGGGCTGGGGTCCCCTCCACCGCCGGCCTGACTACGGCGGGCGGCCGGCGGAGCCGGCGACGGGCCAGACCAGACGGCGCCCCCCCCCCTCAGCCAGACGGGGGGGGCGCGGCGCCCCGGAGTCGGTCCGACCAGCTGACCCGGCCGGCCGGCCGCCCGCCACCGGGCGCACACGTGCTGTGTTGCTGGGCGGTCCGCCAGTGGTTGAACTGTGGCAGATGGTGGGCTGGGCTGCCGGCCCGCAGCTCCGAGCCCGAGCTCAGAGATGTCTCGGTAAGGAAGAGTTCTGTAGCGGAAATACAGACGTCTGCCAGCGGAGCACAGGGCCGACAGCTGGGGCCCGCCAGACAGCAGGACAGGCGGCGGGCACAGACAGACAGCAGGGCAGACAGCTGGGGCCCGCCAGACAGCAGGGCAGACGGCGGGCACCGGCAGACGGCAGGGCAGGCGGCGGGGCCCGCCAGACAGCAGGGCAGACGGCAGGGCAGACGGCGGGCACCGGCAGACGGCAGGGCAGGCGGCGGGCACAGACAGACAGCAGGGCAGGCGGCGGGGACCGGCAGACGGCAGGGCAGGCGGCGGGGCCCGCCAGACAGCAGGGCAGACGGCAGGGCAGACGGCGGGCACCGGCAGACGGCAGGGCAGACAGCGGGGCCCGCCAGACGGCAGGGCAGGCGGCGGGGACCGGTGGCGAAGACGGCGCGTCTCGGTCGTGCTTTGGTCGCCCGCCAGACGTTCCGCCGCGGGAAAGTGAGCGCCGGCCGGCGGTCACGTGGTCTGGGTTTCACCGGGCTTTTTACCGGCCCTAGACACCACGTGACCAGCGCTGAACAGGGCTGACTGAGGCGGGCTGACGAGCCGAGCCGAGCCGAGCAGATGCTCCCGCAGAGACGACACCCGGCACATGGCGTCAGCTGCCGATACGCAGGGAAATCAGTAGCGCCCAGTCGCTCAGCTGATCTGAGCCGCCAGGGGCCGTCGCCGGGTGACGGCTCCGTGGCGGCTCCGCACTCGGCTCCGTGACGGCTCCGTGACGGCTCCGTGACGGCTACGCACTCAGTCAGCTGCGTGGCGGAGGGCGGAGTGCTCCAGTCCCGCCCGAACAGACCCAGTGGACAGCTCACTCAGACGGGCTGGAGCAGGCCGTCCTGACGACCGCTGATCGCTGCCGCCAACACCTAGCAGCAGCGGTCCTCCCGGCTCTGCCCACACCTAGCAGCAGCGGTCCTCCCGGCCCCTTTTTGTGTCGTGGCGACCTTGCCGCACAATGCACGGCTCCTGGCCCAGTGCACGGCCCAGTGCACGGCTCGTCTGACCCAGTGCCGCCTTCCGGAGCCGCCGGCCAGCGCGGACGTATCGCGGCGCCGGGACCCAAGGCCGCACACCGCTGGACGTCACCGCGCCTCTCCGCCCAGTCAGCTGCAGCTGACTGGGCGGAGAGGCACAGCGGCCGGTCCCCAAGAACCGCCGAGCGCCAGGGCCGGCGGGGAATTCAGTTTTTCAGACGACACTGGTCTCACTTTTGGTCATGTTTGAAATGCACCGGGCATGCAGGCCTCGTTCCGAATCTCGCCATTACCTTCAGCAGCATGATCCACCTTATTTTTGTCGCATCAACTTATCATCGAACACAAAAATGAGGAAGTAAAAATCACAGTGAGACACGATCACATCCGCGGCGGCCATCGAAGGACCACCGGCGGCGCGCCGGTCGGTCCGGGCTGGCCCGTGCTGGCGGGCGGTGCACCGCTCTGGCCCGAGAGCAGCGGCCGCCGCTCCGGCCCGAGAGCAGCGGCCGCCGCCTCATCTGGATCGGACGGACGCTCTGCTGACCCCGATTTTCACGCGCATGCGCGCCCTGGGCCAGGTGCGGGCCGGGGCCGGGGCCGGGGCCGGGGCCGGGCCGGGGCCGACTGGCCGGCCAGCCGAGGTGTCACCCGGGGCCTTGAGCCGCCGAGTGACGAGAAAATAGCGGGTTGGCGAGCTGGCTTCGGCTGGCCGGTAAAAGTTGTTCTGGGAGGCTGCCAGCGGTGCGCTGAGCCACCGCTAAGGACTCGGGAGGGAGGGAGAGAGAGAGAGAGAGAGAGAGAGAGAGAGAGAGAGAGAGAGAGAGAGAGAGAGAGAGAGAGAGAGAGAGAGAGAGAGAGAGAGAGAGAGAGAGAGAGAGAGAGAGAGAGAGAGAGAGAGAGAGAGAGAGAGAGAGAGAGAGAGAGAGCGCCACGCCGGGTCCCCAGTCCCGCCGGGAAGAACGCTCCTCGGTGACTCGATTTGTAGAGACACATGTTGCCTATCGAGAGGTCAGGCAGGAGGGATAATGATCCTTCGATGAACGGAATCTCGTAAATCCAGTACAATGTAGAAAACATTTCGCTACTATTAGTAGCAGCAAACGAGCGTTGGGGACCTACTGAGGAGGTGCAATTAATGGCCGACGGAATGTGTGTCACATGACCGACCTCATCTCACATGACTACTTTATCGCTCCCTAGCATCATCCCCAAATCGTTCTGGCCAGCTTCCGTCTTGCAATTACAATACCGTTATACCAGCGACAGTAATTTCTATCTGCATTATGCAGCGCCCACTGCGCCGGCCGTTAGGTGGTAGCCCCTCCGGGCCGCTGATCTCCGTCTCGGCACTGCCCCGGTCGCGGCCCCTGCCTTCCTGGAGAGCCCGGCGGCCACCGTTTGTCACCGGGCCCAATTAGAGTCGGAGCCGGCAGCGGGGCGGCGCCAGCCGCCAGGCAGAGCGAGGCTCTCACCCAGTGCAATGTGGAACGCCGCCGCCGCCCGTCCGTCCGTCCGCCGGGGGCACCGCGGCCGGCAGTCACACAGCGCGCAGCAGGTCAACATGGTCAGACCGGCACGGGACAGCGCGACACGTCACAGTCAGCCCTCCCTGACAGCAACGCTTACCTGGCGGAGCGGCCGGCCGTCGCGCTGGTCCCGGCGCTGGAGATGTGGCCGTAGACGGGGCGCAGATTTCCCGAGGCGGAGGTCGAGGTTTTGGTGGGCTCCGACGAGACGTTGATGCAGACGCGGCGCGGTGGCGGCGGGCAGGTCAGAGGTCAGCCGCCGGGGGTGCTGGCAGGACAGGGAGGGGACTGAGAGGGGCGGGGGACGGGAGGGGCGGGCGAGATGAGTGGGGCGCCCCGGGGACGGGACAGGGGAGGCCAGGGGAGGCCAGGGGAGGGGACGTGCCGCCCCGGCAGCGGCCAATATCACCGGCCGGCGCGCTGCCGACCGGCGCGCGGCGGCCGTTAGGCGCAGTTGAGCCAGCTGCACGTGCACGGATACGACTGGGCCGGGTAGAAGGGCGCCAGGATGACGGCGCCGCCGCCGGCCAGCTGGGCGTCGTAGTGTTTCTGCAGCATGCGCTGCTGCTGCTGCACGTACACGGCGAAGGCGATCTCCTCGATCAGCCCGAGCGTCTGGCGCCGCTCGTGGCTCATGAGGCACACGGTCGAGTCGCCCACCACCTTGTGCAACACCATCAGGTAGGCGTACTTGAGAGGCTCGTCCGTGCCCACAAAGTGGTTCGACAGGTAGGTCTCCAGCTTGTTCCGCTGCTGCATCACGTCCGGGAAGTCGATGAAGAACCTCGAGCACATGTAGCGCTCCAGGGTTTTGATGCCTTCGGGCTGGGCGGGCTTGTAGTCTTTGACGAGCAGGTTGCAGTACTTGAGGAGGCCGCCGCCGCGGATCTCCTCGGGCCGCCGGGTGGCGATCAGCTTCTTCTGCAGGTGGTAGAGCGCCTCCTGGAAGTCGCCGTACACGCTGACACCCACCACGGTCGGGTAAAAGTTCTCCGTGATCAGCTTCTGCTCGGCGCACCGGTAAAACAGCAGGATCGAGTCCAGCAGGATCTGGAACGAGTCCACAGAGAACTCGAACTTGCGCTTCATCGAGTCGACGAACTTGAGCTCCACGTTGCGGCCGCCGTTGTTGGACAGCGAGATGAGCGACCACCGGTCCGTGTCGTTCACCTTCACCATCTTGTGCACGTAGCCCTCCTTCATGCTGCACGAGCTCATCCTGGTCTTGCTGACTCCCTCGGGCAGAAAGTCGAGCAGCGACTGCAGCACGGCCGTCTTCACGCGGTCGTAGTCCTTGGGCGTCTGCAGGTCCACCAGGAAGATGAGGTCCAGGTCGTTGTACACCTGGCTGTCGTCCGTGTTGAGGATGTGGCTGGCGGCGCCGCCGTTGACGCGCACGCTGCTGACGTGCACGCCGTCCGCCTCCAGCCGGGCGCGCACCACCTCCACCAGGTCCTTGAGCTTCACCTCCAGGGTGGGGAAGTTGCCGCGCCCGTGGATGGGCACCACGTCGTTGAGCACGCCGTCCAGCCGGCGCACCTGGTCGAAGGTGAGCGTGGCCAGGTGCTGGTCCTCCTGGCCGGGGCTGTTCAGCAGGCGCTCCATCTTCTCCAGCAGCGTGGCCTGCTCCCGGGTCACCAGCAGCGTGCCGCTCTGCAACACACACACAGACCGAGTCAGGCGAGACGAAACACACGGGGACCAGCAGCGTGCCGCTCTGCAACACACACACAGACCGAGTCAGGTGAGACGCAACATACAGAGACCGAGTCAGGCGAGACGCAACATACAGAGACGGGGTCAGGCGGGACGCAACACACGGGGACCAATTTGGGCGAGACACAACACACGGGGACTAGTGCGGGCGAGACAAAACACACGGACGGAGCATTGGATCGTTCGACTTTGTATTAAATTCACCGAATACGTAGATGATCGAGGAGAAGAGCAAGGGGTTCTCTTCACTTCTTCAGCCAACCCCAACCCCCAACTGCTTCCCCGGTGAAGGCCCGCTAACAATAATGACTGGGCAGCAGAGGTCACTTCACACCGGAGGGAGGATGGCAAGAGCCTGCACTCAGCACGGCGCCAGCGCGGCATGCTGCGCACAGACAACGCCGAGGGTAGGGCGTCCCTCCGAGCGGCGCTGACTGCGGACCCGGGCAGTCCAGTCACCACGGACCATCACTGACCGCCCGCAGGCGCCGCCTGTTCTACTGCCGTGCAAATGATGAGGTACCGTAACTACCTAGCTGTAACTACGTAACTACTCAGCAGAGAAGCCAGGTGATAACCTACAAACGGAATGGTAGTCTCCTCTTGGAAGGGTGATTTGAGATTTCGATGACTAAGCATGGCGAAGCAGAGTTCAGGGAGACCGGCCAGCTTTCTCATTTCTAAACGGTGATAAGTGTCAGTGAGTGCGCTGAATTGGGGACACACTGGGACAACCGGCTGTTGATTGGGGCGACTCTGTCCCACCTAACAGTCCCATGTCACCAACACCGGGTCAGCAAAACACAGCCACTCCGCAAATCTCTACGCGTCAGTTTGAGCAGCCTTGACCACCAGTCGCAGCAAACGGGCTCCATTTTCGTGCTCCTCCCCCCCCCCGCGGCAGCGCACCGGGTTTCCATGCCCCCCCTCCCCCCAGAACGGACCGTCCGTCCGGAGTCGAGCCGACTGCGCGTTTCTACTGTCTATACCAGCGCCCGGGCCGCGGTCGGCCGCATATACCCGTGGGCGCCCGCCCGGGGTCAGCCTGCCCCGGGGGCGCCCGCCGTTGGCAGTTACATAACCGACATTCGTCACTGCCCGCTTCGATCCTCACTGCAAACGTGTGCAGTGTGCAGAGCCGCTACCGCCACGAACGCAGCGTTGTAGAGCAGCTGTCCGCGGTACAGCACGCAGACAGCTGCAAAGCCGCACACCTACAGAGAGCAGAGCTGCGGACCGAGGAGCACGGCCGGCCGACCGGCGCTGACCTCGGCCGGCCGGCCGGCTCCGGCCGTAGTCGTAGAGACCCGACAAACAGGCAGGCGGCCGGTCGATGGCAGGGCAGGGAGGTCAGGGCCCGCCGGCGGCCGGCGGCCGGTCACCTGCACTGCGAGGGTCTGTGTGGCAGCCACTGAGTCGGCCACTGATGGGGCCTGTCCACTGTCCAGCGGCCACTGAGAGGGTCAGTGTGGCAGCCACTGGGACAGTCTGTGTAGTGTGTAGCAGCCACTGCGAGGCCCTGTGTAGCAGTCACTGAGAAGGCTTGTCCACTGTCCGGCGGCCCCTGAGTCGGCCCAAGCGGCCAGTGGCGGCAGCCGAGTCCACCGCATGCTGGGAAACCCCAAGGGACAGTTTCACGGCAGACATTCTTTGAAAAACAAAACGCACAGAATGCGCGCCGAGTCCGCGCTGCTTCAAACGTTCGGTGAGCGGTCGGTCGCCGACTCGCCGTCTATGATTTATGGCAGTCACGGCGCTGATTATGACAAGGTCATCGGGTTCTGCACGCCAGTGATGGGCTCGCTGGTTGCAGACGAAACGGGCCCAATATTATCCAAGGTTAGTGATGCCCAAGGCCAGCCACCGCCCGTCCATTCATTCTGGATTAAAAACCAGTCTGCTCATGAGCCGCAAATAATGGCCATAAATATGAGCCTACGTATTGCGCAATGTGCATTGTGAATAACATCGAAGTCCGTGCAAAACCGGTAGGTGGAAGGATGAAACAAAGACAGATGGGCAAGTGGAAATGCTCCAATTGAGGTAAGGCGCCAGAGTTCATCCTCGTCCGTGGCGCTGGAATTAGGTGGCATCCGACATTGTGCAAATAACCTGCAAGTAGCCCGAAAAAAACGTGCCTGAACTTCAAAGCCGTGATCAAGTTGTCTAGACTAAAATATACAACGTGTTGATGATAGGTATTGACTTTCAACATATTTAAATGACATGGTAATGTTCGGTGAAAATATGGCGAAATTTATTTAAACTCAGCGTTCCTTTTTTGTACTTGTCCCTTTTACGATAAGACGTGTGGCTGCCGGACTCGGCGCGGCCTGGCTCACAGTTCACACTCCACAGAGGGCGGAAGAAGTCCCCGTGCAGGACTGAACATCAGACAACCAGCGCACACCTGTACCTACCGGCAGCAGCGTGACCGACGGGCGACGGCAGGCACACAGCCGCAGGGAAACGCCTGTCCAGCTAAAACAACGTCTAACAGTGGTACACAGCGGTCACGGCGGCATCATAAAACCTTTTCAAACATATGGATTGGCGTTCATTCTTATCAGTTACCGCATGCATCAAGTTCTTCTGATAAGTAAAAAGATCCGCGTTGTGCCCCAGGCCGGAACCCAGCCGCTCCAGACTGGTGCCGAGTAAGTTTCCATTCAGCGCTCGCCGCTGCCGCCCTCGCCCGCCCGCCCCGCGGCGGCCGATTGACCATTTGACCGCGGCCGGCGCGGCGCGCGGCGCAGATCGTGCTGTTTCACCTGGCCAGCCTCCGGGGCCGCCGGCAGGGCGCCGTAATCGGCGCACAGCCGGCGTGACGCAACCGCTCCACGAGCGCCGCCGCCGCGCCGCCATCGGCGCGCCGAGCTGGCTTCAAGCAGCTCTCGGAGCGGCGCGGCGAAACTGGCGCGGTGGTGACGACATCCGCCGCCGAGAGACGCCATCTCGCTCTCTCTCTCCGCGCGGAGACTGGGGCGCCGCGCCGCGCCGGACACACGAATCGATCTCAGAGATACATGGTGCGGAGCTCTGACTGCGACTGACTCGCCTCCGAGCGCAGTGCGTCTGCTACGGGAGCTCTGTGGAAACCGTGGTGGCCGTGATTTTTTTTTATTCCACGTCTGGTTTAGCCCTAATTAGTCAAAGCAAACGGTCTCGCTTGATGATGTGAAAGAAAAACCACCGAAAGGACCCAGAAAAAGGCCGCTGCTGGGACGCCTCAAGACCGGTCAGAGGGACCTGGCATCAGATGAGGGCAGTTTTACAGGATAAAATAGCTGAGGGTGATATGCATTCTGAACCCTAAACTATAAAGTTTTGTAAGTGGCAAACAAGGCGCCTAACATAGATACTAAAAGCCCAACACAATTGTGAAGAATAATGTGCAACGTAAAATTCGCAATGTGATTATTGCAGCGAGCACCTGCCTGGTAGGCAGCACCTGCAGGTCTGTGGGGCACAGACGTCTGGACGGTCAGGTTTCCGCGACTATCGACTGCCGAGTGCCGACGCTCCGGTTATGACACTGCGCAGTTGGCAGAGCCCGGAGCCGGAGCCGGAGCCGGAGTCGCCCGGTGACCAGATCACGCGGCGGCCCGGGCCGTGTGCGTGCTGCCCGCCCCGGGTCGGCTCTGCCATGTGGGTCAGTCGGCCCCGGCGGCGAGCGGTGAGCTGCGAGCGGCGAGCGGTGGACGGCGCGCCAGCAGCAGCCCAGCGGCGCGCCAGCAGCAGCCCAGCAGCAGCAGCCCTGCAGCAGTCCAGCAGCAGTCCAGCAGCAGCCCAGCAGCAGCCCAGCAGCAGCCCAGCAGCAGCCCTCCACACTCCACAATCCTCAGAGCCGACAGCGCCGGGCCGGGCCGGGACAGCGCCGGGCCGGATCGGACCGGGACCGGCCGGGACCGCTGGTCTCTCCGGTCGGGACCGCTGGTCTCCGGCCGCAGCGCTGACCCGCGGGCCGAGACTGCGCCGGCGGTACTGCGCCCCGAGCTCGGCTATTATTGGCAGCAGAAGACGGTTAGCGCTGCAACGACAGCTTTCTCAACGGAAAGAGCCAACGCGTTACCGGCCGATACGATCTTCGTTGTAAGGCTGCATGCCGCTGTAAGGCGTGCAGATCATTTGCACACCTCGCCTCGTGTTGCCGCACTAATTGAGAACAATGGCTCTATATTGAGCGGCCCAGATGTTGGTACCGACCGATATGCTTCCCTTCCGGCCGATAATAACTTCAACAGCTATCTCTGACCCAGTGTAGAACAGGCCCTAGCAGCTGGTTTTGGCTCTCGATTTCAATCAGGACGCAGCAGCGCGGAGAGATTCCGACCCGACTATCTTCACCAAGCAGTGCAGGAAGCACGCGGAGAGTGAGCGCCGCACGTGCGTGACACGACGCACATACCTACAGTGCTGCACTTGTCAGGGCTGTAGATAACGCTGAACAGAATAAAAAGACGGCACTTTACATCGTCACCCGAGAGGCTAAGAGCGCGTGACCAGTGACCTGCTGAGAGGCTAAGAGCGCGTGACCGTTGACCTGGTGAGCGGCGGGGAGCACGTGACCGTTGACCTGGTGAGCGGCGGGGAGCACGTGACCGGTGACCTGGTGAGCTGGACCAGAAGACAGTCCCGGCCGCTGGACTGGTCAGTCCCGGCTGTTGGACTGCTCAGTCCCGGCTGTTTCTCTGCCGCGGAGCTCGGGGCGCCCGCCAGTCCAGCTTTCCCCGCGCCTACCGAGCAGCTGTCACATTGCCACACTCGGTCCGTGGACGGCCCGACATCCGTCACACCTGACATGCCGACATCCGCCACTGTCACCGACTGCAGCTGTCACGCTGCCAATGGACCGCTGACATCCGTCACATCCGTCACGACTGTCGCCGCTGCCACCGGCGGACAGGAGAGCCGACACCCCGAAATCCGCCACTCAACGGCGTACAGGGGAGCTGTCTCGGTGTACTCTGCCGTACAGGGAGCGACCGAGGACCGGCGCGGCTGCGCAAGCGACTGACCAGTGCGCGCTCACGCTCTCCGGCTGGTAACACCTGCAGATGCTGGAAGCAGTCCCCGGCGCCCGTTCATCGGCCGTCGCAGGTGTCGGACCATCGCGGAGACCGCAGAAGAAAGTGGTCGCCGCCGGGCGTCCATCCGTCCGCCGCCCGGTTAAACACCTGCGGCCACTGACAGTGGCCGAGCGGGACGGGCCGCCGGCCGACCGAACACCGGCCGCGGCACTCGAACAACCGGGCACAGCCGAGCGCTGAACACGGACACAGCCGAGCGCTGAACACGGACACAGCCGAGCGCGCACAGCCGTCAACGGGAAAAGACAGCCCACCGCAGCCTTTAGGACACCAATGACTGGCCCGCCTCCTACCGGGGCCGTCTGTCCCAGTGGGCTCGTCCGCGAGACCTCGGCGGGACCCGAATGTCTCGGTGGGCCCGTTTGCGGCTCGGCGCTGCCTGGTAACAGGGAACAGTCGGCCAAACACTATGTCCCACGGCCGGAGACAATGGTGATCCGCCCCCGTCCACACTCATAACTGGGCTTAAACTGGGCCGCTCTTCACTGGCTCCGATCTTTCCATTGTTGGAGCATGACGATGTTTTCTTCCCATATGCCACCTGGACGCGCCAGAGTCCATCTGGGTCTCTCCGGTCTGGTGGACCCGGACTCTGCGGTGTGGCGGACCCGGACTCTCTGGTCTGGCGGTCCGGACTCTCCGGTCCGGAGGTGGTCCCGGACCGGCCACTCTCACTGCTCGGACCGCGGCTCGGCGGTCAGAGGAGCAGTGTGGCGGGCCGACAGGTCTCCCTGGAGACCGCGGCCGGCGGCCACCGCCCAGAGACGGCCCGGAGACAGTCCAGAGACAGTCCAGAGACGGCCCGGAGACGGCCGGAGCGCCAGAAATTCCGCCGGTTACCATCAACAGCGGCAGGCTGAGCTCCCTCAGCTATGTACGACCAGCCCATCTTACCGAGACTCGCCGGCGCAACGACGGATTTTCGCAAACGCCTCGCCCGCCGCCCGGATATATTATGTTAATCCATCGTGCAGCGTGCATCGCAATGTGCGCGGCTATTTTCACCGGCGACCGGCGGCCGGCGGCGGCCGCAGCTTTCGCCGGCCCGGCAGACGGGCCCGGCCGCACGCCGCGCGCGCCGCCATGAATGGCTGTCTGGCCGGCACCGCCGCCGGCGCCGGACACCACGCCAAAAGTGAAACGCACCGGCACGTGGCCACGCGGCGGCCGCGGCGGCGGCGACACTGGGCCGGACGCCAGAAAAAACATCGCCGTACATACAGCGGCGGACGCATAACAGCTCGGCGTGCCCGCGCACCGACCGAGAGCCGACCGAGAGCAGAACTAGAACGGAGCGAGAACGGAGCGAGAATGGAGCGAGAACAGACCGAGAAAGGAACTAGAACAGAGCAAGAACAGATCGAAAACCGACCGAGAAAGGAACTAGAACAGACCGAAAACAGACCGAAAACAGACCGAAAACAGATCGAGAACAGATCGAGAACAGATCGAGAACGGAGCGAGAACGGAGCCAGAACGGAGCGGACCGAGCCAGGGTATATTGGCCCGAGCATGTACGGAGAACCGTCCGAGAACGGAGCGAGAACAGTCCATCGACGGTAACCCGTATATGCGGGTGTATTCTCACAGATCAAGTCTTGACATTATCTTCGAAAGCAGCCGAACAATATACGCCACGATGGCGTCAGCCAATAGCCTCCGGCTCGCCCTAAAGGCGTCAAACTGAATGAATAGTTCCCCGCCCGATCGAGGGCCTGTGTTTCGATGGTCGGCCGGGCGCCGGGGAGCCGCCGTGGGAGCCGCGGCGCCCCGCCGGCTGGCCCAGTGCCGCCAGCGGATGGCGGGACGCTCCACCGAGCACCACAGCTGCTTTCTCTTTCAGAGTGAGCTCCCCCGCCCGACAGGTCTGCGGGGACCGTTAGTGCCTCTCATGAGAGGCATGCCGGCCGGCCGGCCCGGCGTCCCCGTGGAGTGGGGAAGGAAAATCGGACTGACGGCATTCCACGGCCGCTGGGCCAGTGTGCAGCTCCGATTGGACTCCGGTCTGACTGCGATTATGCTCAGGTGCGGGATAAAGGCACGGCACTCGGATCATACTGAGAGGGAAACCACATGTGGCGAGACTGCCGTAACTCGGCCGGGACAGCTGATCCCGGGTCTGCCCGGCCGGCGCCCGCTGACAGACTCTCCCGGGACAGCTGATCCCGGGTCTGCCCGGCCGGCGCCCGCTGACACACCCGGGGCGCCCCCGGATACCACGTGAGGCACACATTCTACCCGGTAACAGCCCGGTAACAATCGAGAAACAGTCTTATAATGGCCCGGTAATTGGCCGGTAACAGACAGGCAACAGCCCGATATTGGTCCCATAGCAATCCGGTAACAGACCAGTAACAGCCCGATAGCCGGCCCGGTAACAGCCTGGTAACAGCCCGGTATTGGCCCGGTAACAGCCCGGTAACAGCCCGAAATTGGCCCGGTAGCCGGCCCGGTAACAGCCTGGTAACAGTCGGGTAACGGCCCGAAATTGGCCCGGTTACAGCCTGGTAAAAGTCGGGTATCGGCCCGTTATCGGCCCGGTAACAGCCCGGTATCGGCCCGGTAAGAGCCCGGTATCGGCCCGGTAGCCGGCGGCCTCCCATAGGGACAGCACAGCAGTTAGCTCCCCGCGCAGCGTCCCACGGCCGGCGCTGGGCGCTGTCGGCGGCCCGCCACCCCTCTCCTCTGCACCGGGTTACCCCGCCGCGGTTAGCTGGCTGGGAATCGGGCCGCCGCCGGGGACGGTGCTCGGCTCGGGCCGCCCGCCGGGGACCACCGCCTGAATCGGCGCACCGGCCGGCCGGCGCCCCCCCCCCCTTTGAAGCAGCGCCCACAGCTGGTGAGCGTCCCGGCGCGTGAGCTGCGCGCGCCCTGCAGTCGGCAGCCGCATCCGGGAGCCGAGTTGTTTTGAGCGGGCGCCGCGGCGGGGCACCTCCCCCTCCCCGTCCGTACCTCCGCGGCACTCGGCAGACGGGCAGCGCTAAGATGGGTTGCGCAATCGGGCAGAAAGGAGGCCCGCCAGGCGGCATCGGACAGATCCGCGAGATCCGGGAGCTGCGGTCCGGTCCGGTCCGGTCCGGTCCGGTCCGGGCCGGGCCGGGCCGCTGCCGCCCAGCCGGGCCGGTGTCGCACCGGCCGCGTTCCAAGAGCGCCCCGCAGCGTGCCGGAGCCTCTGGTTCGAGTGGTTCAGGGCCCGCCGGTGTCCTACTTTGAGCCTGGCGCCCACCGCTCCTCAGCTGCCCGCCCGGCGGCTCCCCCTCTCCCTCCCCCTCCCTCCCCGGGGTCAGACAGGAGACGGCTCCGGCCGCGGCTCGCGGGGGCGGCCGGCCGGGGGCGGGGGCGGGGGCGGCCGGTCACCCCGTCCGACGGCCGCCCCCGCGGGCTGCCGTCGGCGCCGACACGACGGCGCGGCGCCTCCGTCACACCGAAATACCGGTGGCCCGGCGCCGACGGGACGGAGGTGGCGGCTGCGGCCACCACGCGCGGCTCCAGCCCTGTGGACCTGGCGCGACGGGCCACAGGCGTAGTTTGGTACATTGAGGAAAGATATCTCCTTTAGGGGAGTCATTATGTGTTAAACCAAAAATTTACAAAAAAAAGATCACGCTCTCGGCAAAATAAATATAGCGTAGAAGCGTCAAGAATGCTCGAAGGGTTACTGAAGTTCTGCGCTGGGTGAACACTGAGCTCAGCCCGGCGTGGCGTGGCGTGAGTCGGTGTTGGCAGCGGGCCAGGGCCGCCACGCTGGTCAGCCCCCCCCCCCCCCGCACTCCTCCCCACCTGACGCCGCCGGACCCCACCCCCTCCCCCGCCACGCACAGCCCTGAAACGCTCATGGAGCATGCGGCGCTAGCCAATTCAAGGCCAGCCGCCAGCGTCCAGCTCAGGAAAACGTGACGCAGTTAACTGAATCGGTGAAACGGTATTCGGTAACCTGCTCTGGAACATGACTCGGGTGCCGAAAAAGTTCGGAGACTGCAGGCAGACACCTAGGTCAACAAAACTTTATAATTACCTAACTATATACAATATACATAGGTATGACAGAACTACATAGTACATAATGTACTTACATTTTACGTCAGCAAATAGCCATATGAAGACGACCTACAAAACTAATGCAGGGTACCGGATGCGGCGAAATATATCCGTAAAGCCACACTGGGCCTGAGAAAAAGGATGACACAACGCACCAATCATTTCCTGTGCAGCGTGCAACTGAAGCTACTTCTGTGTTAGGACGCCCCAGCCGCCTATACAAAGGGGTTTTCAAAGACAAAAATAATTTATGCCTCAGTTTAAAGGTGGACTCTTTAATGGACCATTATTTTGAAAACTTTGGAATGTTTTACGACGGTAAGATATATGCAGCCAGTAGCATTTTTTTCGGCTTCGATCAAAATATGGCGTTCAATATTGTGTTATGGAGCAGCACCCTGTGTGCGGCGCCGCTGAAGAACAACATCGACACGGCGAAGACGGCAATGGATCCACTCTTTGATGGAAGACTGGGGGAAAGATGAAATGAAAACTGGCCGATGAAGTCCGCCATCAGTAACTCTATTACATCAGTAGCTAACAGCTGGAGCAGTTACTGCTCGTCGCCGCCACTCACCAGTTCAGGCGCAGACCAAGTCGATAGGTACCGCTGTGAGCGCCGGAACGGAGACTCGGCTTGTGCGCTCAAATTACAGACAGACAGAGAGAAGCAGTTGTGTTGCACCGTCTGAACTAGACTGACCGCGCGCGCTGCTTCAGTACCGAACACCCTCCCTCAGCAGCAGCGCCCGACCAACTGCCGCCGCCTGCCGCTCCGCCGCCGCCGCCGCCGCGCCGCCCGCTGCCGCTGAGTGACGTCACACCCTAAGCTGAGTGACGTCACACACTGAGCAGAGCGGAGCGCCGGCGGCGGCAAGGTCGGCGCGCGCGCGGCCGCCCCCGCCCCCGCCCCCGCCCCCTCCGCTGATAGACGCACCCGATCGTTCCAGAATGTCACGCGTACACCGCCGCCGGCAGCCGGCGCTGATTCGTGACGTCATCGCGATCGATGCACAGGAGAGGGGGGGGGCGGTTCGCGCAGGTTCCGGCCACAGGGTACGTGGGCGGACCGGGGGGGGGGAGACCTCTGCCATACGGCCGGCGGCCGGGAGCCGCTCGTCACTGCGATATTGCTAGGAGCGGACGGCCGTGCTCTGAGCCGGGAATAGGGCCGCCTCTGTCACCGGCCAGGTCTGAGACCCAGTCCAGGGCTCCACGGCGCCCCGGGTCCGGAGTCGGCGGCGGGGGGGGGGGGGGGTCGGACACCCGGTGACGCCGTCATGTCCCGCCGTCCAGCGGCGCGCCGAATACGTCGCGGCGCGCCACGAATAGACCGGCCACCGTCGGCGGCTGCCACTCGGCGCGCCGCCCCCGCGGTCCGGAGCGGCACTGGGGTGAGGTCCCCCCCCCCGCGGTCCGGAGCGGCACTGGGGTGAGGTCCGTGTCCCCCCGCGGTCCGGAGCTGGGGTGAGGTCCCCCCCCCCCCCTGTCCGGAGCGGCACTAGGGTGAGGTCCGGAGCCGGACTGGGTTAGGGCTCAGAGCGGAACTGGAGCAAAGCTCAGACTCAGGGCGGCAACGGGATAAGGTCCCCGCCGGCAGCCATTTAGTAAAGTAATCTCGGCCAGCCAGACTGGGCTAAGGCTCAGGGCGGCACGGGGTAAGGTCCTTGGGACCGCCCTTGGTTCTGAGCGGCACTGGGGTAAAACTCAGAGCGGCACTGAGACAAAGTTCAGAGCGGAACTGGGGCAAAGTTCAGAGCGGGACTGGGGCAAAGTTCAGAGCGGGACTGGGGCAAAGTTCAGAGCGGACTGGGGTAAGGTCCGAGCTCGGTGTCACCGGTAACAAGCCGAATGTGTCGCCCGTGCGACGCCCGTCCAAAACGGGAGACTCATACCGCGTGGCTGCCAGGCTCTTACAAGCCCCAGTGCGGGTAAGCTAATGCTGGGAAAACTACGCAGAAAACAATCGAATGAGCCCATACTGCCGCGCGTATCGTCACTCACTTCAGATGAAGTTGAGCAGATAAATGAAATGTCTACTCGGGGCTGGGGATTAGGTATTTGTGAATGAACTTACTGTATGGCCGACAAAATGGAAGTCGAGCACTCCCGTATAGCGTAACTACAGTCTACAAGTACGAAATTTACAGGCATAATGAGCAACGTTTGCTGGAAGTGCTGGAATATTGTCCTGTAGGCAGGAGTTTATGCATTGTCTAGTCCGAAATGCATTTCGCAGCATAATTGATCATCAACCTTTAAGCTGACATAAGGGAGAGTGGGGCACATTCGTGCAAAAAAAAAAGATAAATCCATATGTCTGCTCTTGGGTTGGTGAAATGGTAAAATTGTTGATTGTAGTATGGAAAGGAACTATTGCAGATATTTTGTCTTTTTAAAAGCTCTAAAATTATGGCTTTTATTAGAAAAAGACTTTTGATAACTCTGAACGTCTGCACGAAACTGCCCCAGGTATGAAGCGCTTTCGTGCAAGGGGTGGGGCACTTCCGTGCACCCTGCGAATTTCGAGAACTTACCGGGCATTAGCAGAAATTTACCGAAAGAGATTGGCGGGGGGGGGGGGGGGGCATTTCGATTTCTTTCGACAAGAATGCATTGCACAACAAATATAGACAGAATGAGCTGGCTAACAAGAAAGTGCCAACTGCCGGCCATCGGCCCGCCTCCCGCCTCCGTGACCTCGCCAAGGTCGCGTGAATTACTTGTCACGACGTCGCAAGCAGCAACGACTCATTCAGGAGAGCGTCATAAGTGAAACTTACTACAGATAAAGTCACATCGCAAGAACGAAAAAAATTATACACAAATGTGCCCCTAGACAGTACGCACACGAACCTGCCTCACAACGTTATTTGTAATATATTTCAAAATTTCTTGTTAAAAAAAAAATGACACAAAAAAACAAGTTTACATCTTTTCCGTGAACAGCTTCTCCGTCGCCAATTTTGAAAAGCTGAACCACATTTCCGAGTCAGGATCACGAAAATGGATGCTGTGAAAAGTTTGGAAAGCGTACGAATAATACAACTTCGCATTTTTATCAAGCATGACGCAGATACAGTGCTGCTTTCATACAGTGAACAAGGGGCGATAATGATAGAAATTCATATTTTCATAATTGACCTTGAGCTCGTGCAGTCACTCGTGTTCCCATAAACTGCTGAAGCCTGAAAACGAATGTGCCCCATGCAGAAAGTGCCCCGCTCTTCCCTGCACCATAGTTTCACTCCTGTTATACATATGTACAGCTCTGTCTTGGCTCTGTCGGCACGCCTGCCGCGCTGGATAGGTTAGCGGGAACTCCTGGCGCTGTTGGGCCGCCCCTCGGTGCCCCTCGGTGGCCCGTTTGGCCCCGGGGCGTGTTACGTGCATCGCCCGGCGGCGGCGCGGCGCCCTCCCCCCTCCCCGTCCCCATCCCACTGCAGCGCGGCTGGCCCGGCCAGATAGCAGGCCTCATCAATTCGGCCGTCAGAGACTCGGAGCCGCGGCACGGGTCCGGTCCTCAGTCGATACCCAGTCCTCAGTCAATACCCGGTCCTCAGTCAACACCCAGTCCTCAGTCAATGTCCGGTCCTCAGTCAATACCCGGTCCTCGGTCAATACCCAGTCCTCAGTCAACACCCAGTCCTCAGTCAATACCCGGTCCTCAGTGTCAGTCAATGCCCGGTCCTCAGTCAATGCAGCAGACCAGTCATCAGCACTGGCTCAGCACTGGCCTGGGGTCACTGGGGCGGGCCGTTACTGGCTCAAAAACTGGCTCAGAGTGCTGGCTCAGCACGGCTCAGAGAACTGGCTCATTACTGGCTCATTATCTGGCTCCGAGTACTGTATCAGAGCGCTGGCTCAGCAATGACTCAGTACTGGGCTGGCTCAGAGCGCTGGCTCAGTACTGGCTCAGCACTGGCTCAGCACGGCTCAGAGAACTGGCTCATTACTGGCTCATTATCTGGCTCCGAGTACTGTATCAGAGCGCTGGCTCAGTACTGGGCTGGCCCAGAGGTGCCGCCGCGCCGCGCTGGTCCGGTGCCTGGTGAAAAGCGTCCCCGGCTGGCGCCGTGAAACAGAGCCTGCAGAGGCGCCGCGCCGGGCGCGTCACCGGCCGGCCCTATGCCGGCCGGCGGCGGTCCCTCAGCTGGGCCGGCAGTCACCCGCTCCCGGCGGCATTAGCGTCGCCACGGGGGGGGGGGGCCAAGCGGGACAGCTTGTCCCCCCCCCCCAACCTCGGACCGGGCACTCCCTGAGATAGATACAGATCCGATGAGATTTTGGAGTCGGGGAAAAATGGGAGTACCTTTCTGAGAATGTCTGTGAGGTCATATTTGGTTGGAGCGTGCAAATTGCAATTCAAACCAGAGTCAGAGTTGCAGTCGCCAATACCTTCAAGACTCCGACTCCAAACTCGGAATTGTCAATGCTGTGATTCATTCCATGTTTCTAGTTGGTTGTTAATTACATTTTATATTTGATTTTCATAAGTTTTGGAGTGCTGACACATACACATTCAACGGCACGTGGCACGTGGTTCTGGACTTTTCCGGCCACTTGGCGACATACCCATGGGTAGTGCACCGAATTAAATCCTGAAAAAAAAAAATCAGAATTTTTGGAGCAGCCGTTTTCTCGAGCATCAAGTTGTACTGAGCTCAGGCAGCTTTTGCCAAATTGTCAGGGAACTCAGATTTGTTTTTCAATAGAAAAACACAATTCTAAAGAACAGTGTTTTAACTATTGAAAACAAACCTTATAGGTAATTTTCGTTCAAAGCGTGACACGAAATCTTCGGGGCCTTTCTCAACTTTCCGTCAAATGTCTGCGACAGGCTCAAGTACCGTTCAAGTGCCGCAGGGCTCATGAGCTCGCTTTTCATGCAGGCTCCTAAGGAGCTCCACTGAGCTCTAAGAAGCTTTCAGAAGGCCCAAACCGGCCTCAGAGAATCCCACTGGTGTCCATGTTCTCTGAGAGCCCATCTTTGAGGACCTTATACATACGTAGACCTCTGAAGGGCCACACGAATCCTTGAGGATGCCTTCGAAAATTTATGAGAACTTTAACTGGCCTCTGATAGTTCAGCCGAACTTTTGAGGCGACAGACTTTGCTAACCCCAAGCCGGCATCTGAGGGGTCACAACTGACGTGTCCCTCTGAGGGCCGCAACACATGTTTCTTATGTCCCTACGCGGGGTCCTTAGAGATTCGACACAGACCCCGACGGTTCACACTGTTATCCGAGGGCTCCAGGCTCACATTGAGCCTAGCCTCTTAGCGCCCGCCGCCAACACTGGCTTCTGAGGGCCCCACCTTGGGCTCGCCTCGGGTTCGTAACCTTTGGTTCCGTTAAACATTTTTTTTGTTCGCGTTTGCAGCGCTTCCCTTCACACGAAAAACGAGAAACTTTTTGTTCACACTCGAGTGGACAAAACACTGGAGAAAAGACGAATTACTTCCAATGCACACTTCCAACATTCACTCTCAGTCTCCGCCGAATGCCCAACTTAGCTACAATCGGTGGCTGGGAAAGCCCTATGCATTTCACGTAAAACCTCTGCATGCATGCGTGAATGGAGGTTTTAGCAGGGTGATCCGATTAAATGGAGCGTTTTTCACCTTTCTTCTGGGCGATGATAATGAGCGACGAGAGTCTGCACAGGGGCCCTCTGCAGTGCGTCGGCAATCGCAGGCACTGTAATTATACCGGTCGTTTTTGTCCAGAAATTTCAAAATTTCGATTTTTTCTGTAAAAAAAAAATACATGTCATTGCTAGAAGGAAAACTTTGTCACAATCGGATTCCTCGCACCATTGCGCGTCGAATGAATGTAAAACGAGTGAGTATCGACTGAGGAAAGGCAAGATTCAACACAAAAGTTCATTTTGCCCCCCCCCCCCCACCCGAAAATCTCTGGCGACGCCTATGCCCGGCGGTCACCCGCTCCCGGCGGCGGGCGAGCCGGCCGAGACAGCTGAACCTCACTGACAGCGGCCTGTGACCTGTCGGTCAGCCGAGACAGCAGCCAGTCAGTCAGCAGCAGTCCCCTATCAGCCGCGACAGCAATCCCCTGTCAGCCGCGATAGCAGTCCTCTGTCAGCCCTGACAGCAGCCTGACAGCTGTAGTATAGTTGCTGTCGTACAGTTAGCTGTCGTATAGTCGCTGTTGCACAGTTAGCTGTCGTATAGTCGTCGTACAGTTAGCTGTCGTATAGTCGCTGTTGCACAGTTATTATAGCTGTTGTATAGTCGTTGTACAGTTAGCTGTCGTAAAGTCGCTGTTGTACGGCTCTCGCGAGATTAAGCGGTAGGTTTTGCACTTTTACATTTCCGGTTATAACTCAGAAACTAATCGATCTACGATGAATCCGATCATGGCCGGCTTGTGAACCAACAAGTCGATCGCATCTTCAACACTTAAAAGCTTAAGACGACGAAGATATCACCTGAAGTAGGGGAGAGTGGGGAAAGATGCCCAGGGTTTTACTATGTCAGATTTTATTCGAAAATGACGATCGGAAAGCAAAAACTTGGAGTTTCAACGGAAGCCGACATCATTTTTCTCCAAAAATATCACACTTTCGTGCCTGAAATATGATAACTTTTTTTGCTATTAAGCATTTCCCTGAAGAAGTGAAAGGGGGCATCTTACCCCACAGGGTGGGAAAGACGCCCCTGGCGTTGGGTAAGATGCCCCCCTGCACTATAAGTGACATAAATGGGCACGTGAATCGCCTGAACGAATCAGCAGTCCCTTCGAGCCTGCAGTAGACACCAAACGTCATCGTAAGGCCCTCAAAAGTAGTCGTAAGGGGCTTCAGAGGTCATCGTTAGGGCCATCATAGTCCACCGCGGCCAAACAAGCCTCCGTGGTGGCGTTCGGAGACCACTGTGTGGCCCTTATAGGTCTTCATGATGCTTGAGGGCCCTCGAGCCCATCGTGGGGACCTCAGATGCCAGCGCGGCCCGTGGAGCCAACGTGGGAGCCCTCAAAGGATGTCGTGAGGGGCCCTGGAGCCAATAATGGGGCCCACAGAGGCTGTCGTGAGGGCTCTCAGAGTCAGATGCCGCCCAAAAAGTCGCTGTATGGGCCGAGAGACCGGCATGGGAGCACCCGACCGTACTGGACTCTCAATAGTCCCAGATCGGCTTTTGTCTCTAATCACAAGTATGTAATAAATGATTTGACGGGATGCTTGAAGGACAGCCTACGAATTTAGGGGGCGTCTTTCCCCATCAGGACAGGGGGCATCTTACCCCAAGGTACCGAAGTAACATTAAATCAGTACAATTTGTTAGCCATAAAACTACACCTTGAAACAAACTGTTTGGGACACAGTACACGCATGTTAATGTATCACGACTATAGCAAGGGACGCAAAAATTATCTACCTTCTTTGATATTTATAATGTTTTGACACCAAAATATTTTTTGAAAGCAGCAAATAAAAAACATGCAATCACCAGCCAGCCGTTGCCCAACTGAGCTTCGCAAATTTTTGTGCAGTTAACAAGGCAGGCTTCCGCTTTACGCTAAGAACATTAATTTCCAGGTTCGATTCTTTGTTTCGCCGCTAGAGGGGGTGGGGCGTCTTTCCCACCCTGGGCATCTTACCCCACTCTCCCCTACACTAAATTTTCTAGGTGCAAAACCTACCGTTAAAACCCGCGAGACCTGTACTACAATTAGCTAGTTGGCTGTCGTAATTTCTCAGCTCGCCAACCGGCTCCGAAGTACAGTGACGTCACATGGGCCCCACGGATCGAGACATCGATGTGACGTCACACGGACCGAAACCGGGTGTGACGTCATAGCTCGGCGGGTGGTGTAAACAGCTCGATACTGCCGATCGGGGGGGGGGAGGGAGAGAGAGAGAGAGAGAGAGAGAGAGAGAGAGAGAGAGAGAGAGAGAGAGAGAGAGAGAGAGAGAGAGAGAGAGAGAGAGAGAGAGAGAGAGAGAGAGAGAGAGAAGAGAGAGAGAGAGAGAGAGAGAGAAAGAGAAAGAGAAAGAGAAAGAGAAAGAGAAAGAGAAAGAGAAAGAGAAAGAGAAAGAGAAAGAGAAAGAGAAAGAGAAAGAGAAAGAGAAAGAGAAAGAGAAAGAGAAAGAGAAAGAGAAAGAGAAAGAGAAAGAGAAAGAGAAAGAGAAAGAGAAAGAGAAAGAGAAAGAGAAAGAGAAAGAGAAAGAGAAAGAGAAAGAGAAAGAGAAAGAGAAAGAGAAAGAGAAAGAGAGAGAGAGAGAGAGAGAGAGAGAGAGAGAGAGAGAGAGAGAGAGAGAGAGAGAGAGAGAGAGAGAGAGAGAGAGAGAGAGAGCTGCAAGCCCAGCCCACCCAAACTCGCGCAGCACTGAAGTCTCCATATCCAGACAGCTGAATGCGCCGAACTGGCGGGAGGAACGCAAATATAACTCCTACGAACTCCTAAACAGGTGGGCGTGGGCGGCAACGGAGAGGTATCTGCCAGCCGAGCAGTCCACCGCTCAGTCCCTCCAGTCCACCTCAGTCCCAACTCCCAACCCTACATAGGGGAGAGTGGGGCAAAGCGGACACCCGTTATACTTCTCTCCACGGTCATGATGATTATGAGCATATTTAATTGACCGAATCCTCAATGTAATCTGAATAAAATGACAAATAGCAAAAATTCGGGTATGTTCGATCACAGATCTTTGTCAACCGATACCAGCAGGCGCCACAATTGTAGATATCAAAATACTTTTTGTTCAGTACACATGCACAACAGTAGATATGTCCTCAGGGAAAAGATTTATGGTCGCAGCAGTCAAACATAATATGTACAGGGAAAAAACTATACACAAGATTAAAGTGCGTGTGTGCCTAAGCATACACGAATTTAAGATGAAACAATACTTGCGGATCAATTAAATGGGCAGCAAGTTACACTCTTACCCTGGACAAAGTTAGGGCACATATAACATTTACACTGTGCGAAACAATTAAATGAGCATATTGTTACAAAAAACAGGTTAGCATTTATTGCTTTCACATCGAAGACTCATAGCAGCAAGATAACCACACATAAACTAGTACGTAGCTGGTTTTTCGCTTCCCCCAAAAATCCCCCTTTTTCCGTCGCGTCGATTTACAATTAATAAATTATGCGTCCGTCGCGAGAGAAAATCCTGCAGCACCTTTCGCGGCGGATATTTGCAACATTGCCCCCTTCTTAGCTTTCTAACCGTCCCGGAGAAAGCTCTAACGTGGCGCGTGGTATGGCTTTAACCGGTCCATATGTACAACAAGCTGCTTACCACCGCCTCCCTCTTGCACCCGATACACAACATCGTTAATGCGGGTGGTAATCACGTACGGTCCTTTCCATGGACAGGTGAGCTTCGGACTGATCCCTTTCTTGCGCTGGGGGTTGTACAGCCAGACAAGATCCCCGGGGTCATACTGCTGGTTTGACGCTCGCAGGTCATACCGCGCCTTCGCCCTGTTGCTCAGATTCTCAATGTTACGCCGGGCAAATTCGTGCACCTTCTGAATTGTTTGTTCCAGCGTTCGTAGGTACTCTGGAACAGACTGCTTTTTTCCTTGACTTTGAGGCAGTCCATAAAAGAAGTCGATTGGGAGGGTCAGCTCTCTCCCCAGCATCAGTTTGGCCGGTGTTTCCCCAGTTGCTTCGTGCATGGCGGACCGGTACGCCAGCAACAGCAATGGCACGTGCTGGTCCCACTCAGATGGATTTTCCTCGGTGTACATTGCCAGCTGATTCCCTATGGTTCTGTTGTATCGTTCCACCATCCCATCTGACTGGGGGTGAAGTGCAGTTGTTCTGGTTTTTGTGACCCCGAGCATGTCACACATTCCTTTGAACACGGCAGATTCAAAATTACGTCCCTGGTCGGAATGCAGCTCATGGGGAATTCCAAAACGTGATACAAAGCCTTGCAGCATCGCAGTTGCCACAGTAGTTGCCTCCTGATTGGGCAGAGCATAAGCCTCTGGCCACTTGGTGAAATAGTCCATCAGTACTAGTAGATATCGATTGCCTGCACTAGATTCTGGTAGAGGACCCAATACATCTATCGCTACCCTTTCACCTGGATAGCCAACATTGTACTGTTTCATTGGCGCTCTTCTCTTCACGGAGGGACCTTTCTTGGCCTGACAGATGTGACAGGACTCGCACCACTTTTTCACATCCAGGCGCTGTCCAACCCAAAAGAACCGCGCTCTGAGCTTGCCCATCGTCTTCTGTGTCCCCATATGGCCGCCTCCATGGTCCACGTGCAGCTGTTCCCACGCGTCGCGTCTCATCGCCTCGGGAAGAACTCGGAGCAGGACAGGGTCGCTGCCGGTTGCTGACTCCCACCTGTAGTATAGCACACCATCTTCCATTTTTAAAGAGTTCAACAGCCTCCAATAGCCTTTAACTTCTAGACTTTGTGGCGCCAACTCTTTCCAGTCGGGACGTTCCGATCTTGCTTTCATTATGGCGATGATTACTTTTAGTGCTGGATCCCGTTCCTGTTGTGTTTTCAATTCATGCAGGGAGCGAGTCGATTGGCTTCCGTCTGGACGCAGTGTCGTTCTTCTTAGTTGGTGCTCCTTTTTAGCCACGCCGGAATCCGACGGCTGGCTCTTCTCGGCTCGAGTGCAGTGTTTACAGTCTTCGGAACACGGCCTTCTCGACATCGCATCGGCGTTCCCGTGTTTCTGGCCTGCTCGGTGGATGATCTGGAAGTCGTATTCCTGAAGTATCTGTATCCATCTGGCTATCTGTCCTTCAGGGCTCTTAAATTTCATGAGCCATTGAAGCGCCGAATGGTCTACTCTCACGAGGAACTTCCGTCCATAGAGATAATGGTGAAAATGGCCTATGGCCTTTACCACTGCCAGTAGTTCTCGTCTTGTGACGCAGTAGTTCTTCTCAGCCTTGCTGAGCGCCTGGCTGTAGTAAGCCACGACTCTCTCCTGTCCGCCTGTCACCTGGGACAGGACTGCACCGACGCCGACATCGCTGGCATCTGTATCCAGTATGAAATCCTCTTCATTGTTCGGTAGGGCCAGGATGGGTGCAGTGGTGAGCCGGGTCTTCAGCTCATCAAAGGCCTGTTGACATCAGTGCTGCCAGATGGAGAAGGCTGTAATCCTCCAGATCAGTTACAAAAATCCTCCAGATTCCTCCAAATCCCATTGGCGGATCCAGAAAGGCGGTCTTGGACGCTGCGGGAGGGCATATCTCCGAAAAGGTTTCTCCAAATTCTAAAAACTCATCGGATTTCGATTCCTTTCGTTTAAAAGATACTTTTTATAATAAAAGTTGTTTAGTTTTCGTTTTATCCTTGAAAAAAACGAAAATTTTCTTCGATTTTGGACGCTGCAGGAGGGGGGGGGGAATTTGCGCCAAATGTCCCCCTTTGATCCGCCAGTAGTTCGGTACCCTCAAAAACATATGGTACAATCGTACACGAAATAGGAGGAACAAATAGTCACCATGATATTCGTGGATATAGCTATACAGACTGAGACATTCCAGTCTCACGGTGATAAAGGGCGGTGATATATCCTAACGGGTAGGGTGGAGCTGGGCAGGAAAATGTCTTTTGAGTCTTGAATGCGTTATATTTTTCCATGAAATTGAATATATTAACCCGCGCCCGGCTGGGGGTCCTGGATTTCCACGCCCTGCTGGGGGGGGGGGGTGTTTGAACACCCCCCCCCCTTGTAACTCGGCTCCTGGGCCACGTAGCGATACGCAAAACGCGGCGTTCGAAAGAGCGTCAAAAATAATGACGGAATCACTTCGGTCAATTTTTTGGTCAGGTCAAAGGTCAGGTCACCAGAGGTCATTGAAGGCAAAATTTCGCCGATTTCCAGGTCGAATGTCGAAAATTTCCAAGAAGCCAACGCATAACTCGAGAACCAATAGAGCTACAGCGCCGCGGAAAAGCGCATTCGATAGCCCTATTAAAGCCCTTTCTGAGTAATTCTCTCAGATTTGACCTAACGTCAACGGTTTTGCCTGCAGGGGGCAAAAACTGCAAAAATAGCCGATTTTTTTCGGAAACAGTTTTTCTGCAATAACTTTTGACCTAAGCCTTGTACGAGCTTACTTTTACCGGCATTGTGTTCCTCTTGTCAAGACGCATCGAATGAACTATAACTTGACCTTGAAAGGTCAACTTGAAAATTTGACCTCAGGTCAAGGTCATGACCTGACCGGAAAGGGTCATGTTGCATATCAGTCGATCCGTATCGTCGAGCTGAACACATCTAGAGCGTTTTCATCGCTCTAGCATGCCTCTATCAAAAGTTATTTGCGAAAAACTGTTAGACATCATTTGTGACCTAAGATGACCTCAGGGCATAAACAAGGGTCACGGACACCAGTTTCATGTTCAGTGTGTCTAAACCACTTGTAATTCGGTGTTTGGGAGTGTTTATAATGTCTTTTGTCCAAAAGAGGCGCATTTCAATTTTCTCCCATTGACTTATAATGGGGAGGTCGTAAAATTGACCTGACCTTAGGTCATCGATATCAAAATTCTGAGATATACATTTTGTACATGCTATTGCTCTTAGCAATCGCTGAAAGTTTCAAAGCGATCGGTCACTCGGTGTAGCTATGACAGACATTGAAACTTTTTATGAGGTGAGGTCACTTCAAGTGACCTGGTGACCTGACCTTGAATGACCTTGGTCTGAAATTTTCACAACATGTGTAGAATTGATGTATGATAAGGTGTACTAAAAACGGCGGCGCTCCGCGCCGCCGTTTTTGAGATATTCGCGAAAAACCACAAGGGGGGTGTTCAAACACCCCCCCCCCAGCAGGGCGCGGGTTAATCGGGCGACAAATCCTCCAGATTTTCCTCCAGAATCAAAAATCCTCCAAACGCGAAATTTTTCCGCAAATAGAGTTCAAAATCCTCCAGATTTGCGGAAATCCTCCAAATCTGGCAGCACTGGTTGACATTCCAGCGACCAGACGAAGGCACAGCGCTCCTCTGTCAGCTCGTGCAGGGGGCGCGCAATATCTGCGAATGCTGGCACGAATCTTCGGTAGTAAGAGCACAGCCCTAAAAAGCTTCGTACTTTTTTGTTCTGAGGCTGAGGCCATTGGGTGACCACCTCGATCTTAGCTGGATCCGTGGATACGCCCTTCGCGCTCACAGTGTGACCGAGATAGCTGACTTGTCGCTGGAACAAGTTACACTTTTTAGGGTTCAGCTTCAGCCCAGCACTCTCCAACTTCCTGAACACCTGCTCCAGATTCTTCACCATCTCTTCAAATGTGCTTCCGTGAACGATGAGGTCGTCCAGGTACTTGAGACAGGCGGTTGGGGGCACCCCTCGCAGCACCTGCTCCATCAGTCTGGAGAAGGTAGCCGGACTATTGCAAAGTCCAAACGGCATCACAGAGAACTCCCAGAGTTGATCGAGCGCCGAAAATGCCGTCTTCTCCTGGTCTTTGGGATCCATGCTGACCTGCCAGTAGCCACTCTTCAAGTCCAGAGTGCTGAACCAGGAGGAGCCAGCCAACGAGTCCAGCACAGTGTCGATCCTTGGAAGTGGAAACGAATCCTTCTTGGTCACCTCATTTAGCCCTCTGTAGTCTACGCAGAAACGGGTGGTGTTATCTTTTTTCTTGACTAAGATTATGGGGGCTGACCACGGACTGTTTGACGGCACGATGATTCGCTGCTTTTGCATTTCTTCCACGCATTGGGCTGCGTCTGTCTGCTTTGCCAATGGAATTCTCCGAAGAGGGATACGCACAGGACGTGCGTCGCCGGTGTCGATTTTGTGGTTTACAATCTGAGTCCTGCCCAGATCGCTTGGTCCGGCCGAGAAGATGTGCTGGAACTTCAGCAGCACTTTGTGCACCTTCTCTGTCTCGCTCTCCACTAGGAATTCGGTACTTCTGTCCATCAGTTCTTTCAAGTGATTTTGAAGTCTCTTCTGTCCGTTCTTGGTCGTCTTCAGCAGGTTTATTGCAACCACGGGATCAGCGACCTTTTCACACTGTCCCACGTGTGCTCCCCTCTTCAACTTCAGCGGCAGGTCCTGCAAGTTGAGCAGTTTTATGGTCGTTTTTCCATCGCTGGTTAGATCTGCCACAGCGTCTTCAATGATGAATTTCTCTTTGGAAGTGCTTTGTTCTACCAGCACTGGTCCCGACATTTTCACACCACAATTGATTTTTGCAGTCACGAACGTCTCACTGTGTTTAGGTAGCTCCAGCCCTTCATCAAGATAAAGTTTGTAGCAGATTTTATGGGAGTCAGCAGCTGTTTTCCCGATGAGTGGCACCGTTTTATCTTCCAGTCTCAATGTCCTCCTCTTACAGTCAATCGTGGCCTCGCCCAAAAAATCCATTCCTAGGATTCCGTCTTCCTTGACGTTCACGACAAGCGCTGTGAGTGGCCATTCATCCTGCGCAGCCGCCAGTTTCACTTGCAACTGACCCTGCACGGTCAGCTTATCACCAGATGCGGACCTCACTTGCCACTCCGTGGGGTTCACGCTTTTACCTGTGGCTCTGGTGATCTTTGAACAAATTTCAGGACTTATCACAGACACCGCTGCGCCACTGTCAATAAGCAGGTGCACGGGTATCCCATCGATTCTTCCGTCAACGAATAATCCATCTTCGCTACCATTGACAGAATGCAGAGTAAAGGCTTTGTCGTTAATGGAAGCCGAGCTCCGCCCACCGAACTCGGCTTGCACTAGTTTTCCGCGTGTTCCTGCTCCGACTGGCCGGGGCGTGCTCCCTTTTGCGTGTCCGACTGCCATTTACGGCAGTCTCGCTTCATGTGTCCCTGCTTCTGGCAGTACCAACAGGATCCGCTGAATCTGTATGGCTTAGCACCACATCGGCTGTCGTTTTGAGGAAGATGCTGCCTTAGTAGTTGCAGGACTCCCTTTACTTCACTTACTACACCTGCAAGCTGGCTAACGCCTGGCTCGGAAGCTCCTGTTGTATCTGGTTCTGGGAGAACTGTTGTGTCTTCTCGAATGGCGCGGACTGGTACGTTTGCAGCTGTCCTGTTGGCGCCGCCGCAGCAACTTCTGATGGCCTCCTCAGTTGCCACGATCTCCAGCGCCTCCTGCAACGTTTTAGGC
This sequence comes from Amphibalanus amphitrite, assembly GCF_019059575.1. Lineage (NCBI taxonomy): Eukaryota > Metazoa > Arthropoda > Thecostraca > Balanomorpha > Balanidae > Amphibalanus > Amphibalanus amphitrite. The sequence continues at coordinate 32,998 of NW_024882612.1, read as the reverse complement.
TTCTGCCTGAGGATTTCCGCTCGCACTGGTGCATCTACTGCTGTGGTGAGGTGGTGCAGTGCCAGGGCGTCTTGTATCTCGCTGCTGGCGTATGGGTAGGCCAACATAACACGACGCTTCAGACTCTCCACAAACTCTTGTAGTGGCTCAGCGTCCCTCTTCTTCGTGCTGAGGAGCATTCTACTCTGCTGCTGCTGATGGCGGGCACCGAAACGGTCCTCCAGAGCAGCCACAAGCTTAGTGAAGCTCACTCTATCCGGTTCTGCCATGTTCGCCAGCACCGTTAACGCTTTCCCATCCAGACTGGTGCTCAAGAAGAAGGCCTTTTCCTCGTTAGACCAGTTGTTCCCCTGTGCCAAGATGTTAAACTGGGCCAGATATGCTTCCCAGACGGCAGTACCGTCGTACCTGGGTACTTTCTGCGGGTACCTCACTTGCTCATGAGCCGATACCGGTGCAGGTGTTTCCATTGGTACGAACGGTGGCGCTCCAACGGAGAGAGCTGTTGAGTCGCCAGTTCTACGAGTCTGCGCTGGTTGGTCATGTAAAAGCCGATCGAATTCATCCATTCTTTCGTTCACAGTCTTGATTTGATCCTGCATCTTCTCTATCTCCTTTTGGAACTCCCTCCTAATGGCTGTTTTCATGTCCGATACCTCCTGCCGAACCAAATCCATTTTCTCGCCGAGCGGTGCGATAAATCCGACTATGGTATGCAGCATGTCCTGCGTCTGCTGACTCTCCGCCGCAGACGGTGTCCCGTCCGGTGTTTCTCCAGACAAGTCGTTCATGAGGTCTCCTTCTCCGTTTCCTTCGATGGCAGCTGCTTCAATCTCACCACTAGCGTCACTCCAGTGATCCAGGTCGTCTAATGACGTCTCCTCTTCGCCGTTACTCGGTTGTTCCGCCATCTGAACATTGACCACCACTGCATTTCCCGAGTTTTGGGCATCATTGAACTTGTTGGTTCGACGTCGACTCTTCGATCGGGTTCTAGAGCTGACATTTTCTGCACTTGTAGACATCGTTTCTTAGTCACTTAGTTAAGTCAGTTACTGGGAATGATCAGCTACTACGCTACTTTACGCTACTGACCTACTTTTGTCTATCGGTGGTTTTTAAACTTAAGCTCCCAGACTTACGCTATTTTTTTTTTATCCCACTTCTGACACCAATTGTTACAAAAAACAGGTTAGCATTTATTGCTTTCACATCGAAGACTCATAGCAGCAAGATAACCACACATAAACTAGTACGTAGCTGGTTTTTCGCTTCCCCCCAAAAATCCCCCTTTTTCCGTCGCGTCGATTTACAATTAATAAATTATGCGTCCGTCGCGAGAGAAAATCCTGCAGCACCTTTCGCGGCGGATATTTGCAACACATATTATACATAAATGAACATTATATACGTAAATGAGCATACATGAGCGTATTATCATACTATGACTACTCATACCCTGGACAAAGTTAGGGCGCATACAGCATCTATGAAAACGATCTACACAATCACTTTTTAACGTGGTGAGCTCTTGAAAAATGCTAACCTACTTTGGAAGTAGCTGCCAGGAGGTGCTGTTATCGTTAATAGCTGGCATCCTATCGGCATAGCTGGCATTGAGGATTCGGTCAATTAAATATGCTCATAATCATCATGATGATTTTCCTCACTACGCTAAACTCTCTTAAATGTTCTCTCCACGGTCGTTCGAATGAGCCAGACCGGGGTTTCAGGCCCATCACCATTGTTCTGTGAAACACGGAAAAGCATTTCTTGCCAGGTTACTAACTATATTTACAATTTTTAAAATGCTATGTTATTCCATAACCGTTTGGAATTCTTATAAGCGTTCTTGTCCATGCATTGCATGGTTATGTATTCTACCAATTTTAATGTTTTTTTACCGCACTAATAGCTAAGCTGGAATATTTTTGTGTCGGACGGTATGCGCGGGGCAAAGTGGCCACCCCCCAATTGGCCATAAGTTGCTTCCATCTGGATAAAAAACATTATTTATATTCAAATGTGTCGTCATGCATTCATCTTGGCCACTTTTCAGTTGCATGAGTTACCAAATAATGCAATTAAATGTTTATTTCCATGAAAATCCTTTCTTTGTTTACCTACAGGTGGAAGATGTATGTATGTATGATGTATGTATTGACACCAAAAGCCTTCCACATATGGCGTGGCGATTACGGCTTGATACGAGATAATAAAGTAAACATCCATCCTCGCTTAACCTTGTCACCATCAAATACCCTAGTCGTACACGAGGCAACTATTTTGTTTCTCATATCGGGACTTGAGAAGACGCCGGTGGCCGCTTTGCCCCAGGGTATGGGGCAAAGTGGCCAATATGCATAGGTTTTAAGTTTTGTCAATATCTTTCATATGTAAACGCCTTTGGAAATAAAACGCAGTTGAAGTAAAAGGCAACTTAATAGGGATCACATTGGTATAGAAAGAATCTTTCCAAGTTTAAAAATCAAGCGCTGGCATCGTGAGAAGCGTTAGGGTGGCCGCTTTGCCCCACTCTCCCCTACTGTCAACATCAGTGCCAGGCCCAGCGCGCTTTCGGACCTCCCAGCGCCCGGCGTCACGGGCACAACATAATGGACCTGACCCGCCGCGGTCAAAGGATGCGATCGACTGCCACTGACCGGCCACTGACCGCGGTCCAGGACCAGGACGTACCGCCGCGGTCCCAGGACGTATACCGCCGCTGACCGCCGCGGTCACAGGATGTATAACGCCGCTGACTGCCGCGGTCCCCCTGTCATATCGTGTTGACCAGTGACCGCACCCAGTGCACACACAGTGCACAGTCCCCCTTTACCCCTGACCGGCTGCTCCGTTTCGGCGCGAGGGACCTACAGCACGGTGGCGCCAACTTTCCGCCGATCGATGAAGGCGGGTGACGTCACACCACTGGCGGCCGCGCAATGACGTCGTCACACGTTTGACGTCATCGCCGCCGGTCCGTATGGTCGTGTGTCTATTTTGGGGCGAATGGGAGGAGCTCTATCTGTTTCAGAGACGAGCATTGGCAGATAGAAAAAGGCTGCATTGTGCGACACAGGAGGGTAAAAAAAAATATCAACCCAAAGGCTTCAACAAATTTCATATCGATCCAGGGCCCAATCTTACCAAATGCCGTGAATGCGCATTCACGGCATTTGGTAACATTCACAACTATTCCACATTCACTTATTAATTCGTTCAGGCAGCATTCATAATCACGTCATTTAACTTACTTGACAAGATTAGCTGGGCGTAAATAAAATTGATATTATTGTTGATATTATTGCCGGTAATTGGTAAGATTGGGCATTGGTAAGATTGGGCATTGGCGCAATCTTACGGCATCGGTAAGATTGGGCCCAGGGATCGATATGAATCTAGGGAATCTTACCAGTGCCGTGAACAGGATATGGCAGCACTAACCTGTGTTACTACTTACCGGCAATATAAATATCAACGGTTTATTTTTATTTTCTTATCTCGTCAAATGAGATAAATGGCTTGAACGACTATGAATGTTGCCCGAACGAATGAATAAATGAACGTGGAATAGTTATGAATGCTACCAAAGTTCAAAATGCTGTGAATACGCAATCACGGCATTTGATAAGATTGGGCCCTGGATTCTTTTCTCTCTCTGTTGCTGAGCCATTCCTTAACAGTTTTTTATGAGCTAGGCATATATAAGGATTCTTTAAGACAGCCCGATCGTTTTAAGAGCACAAATGAATACGGCACGAGACGAGCAATAGGGGAGAACAGAAAGTTAAAAAGTACAGTCAAGAGTAGATGATATTTGCGGCTGGTCAGGGGTCAGCGTTTAAGGGTGCGTTTCACGCGTAACGCTATGAGAAACGTTTTTCGCAAATATCTAGAGCATCGTTGCTTCGATTGCCTTCGTTTTTGGATATGTTATGAAGGACGTTAACCTCGTCATCACAGAGTGGTTACCGTTGTTCTGCAATCCACATATACTGAGCAATTTAGACAAACATATTGCAAAATCAAAATTTCAAACGAATAGAACTCAATAACGGATTGTCGTACGACTGTGATGTTTGCAGTTATGGACTGACGAAGTTAAGGAAAACATTTCCTAGCAAGCCTTTTTTCAAATTTTGTACTATGTTTTGCATGATACAATTTTCATCTTGCAGTGCATTGCATGAAAGCCATGACAACAATTTCAAAAATGTGGCTGCTAGGAATCATAAAGACATCGATTCTCTACACAATCCTGTAGAGTGGATCATCATTGCATGCATCGCTATGCAGTTCTATTCATTTGAAAGTCATTGCACAGCTAGTTCATAAAATCGCCGAGAGATGTCTCTGGCTGTATGGCCCGCGCGTTTCGACGGTCCCCTCCGCCCGTCACTCAGCGGCGTTTGTTGACACAGTGTCACACCCATTAGTTACGGCGCTCCGCTGGCGTTCGGCCGCCGTCGAGGTGCTCTGAACCCTCCCTGCTAAGTTTCGTTGTGACCAGACGGGTCGGAGACTCATCCCACGATCTATCCATGAGCGGCGCCCAGCCAGGCGTCTCCTATCGCGCGCCCCTCACTCTTGATCGGGAGTACGCCGGGAAGAGCTTGTGAGAAACTAACAATTTTGAAAGATGTCACAAGTTTGTGTGAGTGGTATTACGAACAGCGAACAGGTACCTACCTTTTGACAATAGGTATTTGACCTGACCTGGGCAGTCACTAGCCCGTATTTGACCTGACCTGGGCAGTCCGTACTGAACATAAATAATGAAAACAACCAGCAATGCCTACAAATTCCATGGACACATAGACCCTGAGTGACGTGAGACCAAATATCAGTTCGACTGTTATGTCAAAACCCTCGCCCTGGCAGGGTATTTTTCATACACCTCCCCCGGCGTTTCGAAACTAAGCGTCATTCGTAGCTCGCTTCGCAACAAAGAGCAGTCGATTGCTCTCAACGAGTACTTACTCGCGATTGGTGGTATATTTTTTTAACCCTAATTTAATATTTGACCCAGTTATGGCAGGTCAAAGGTCAAATTTCGGGGAAAGCTGCAATTATCCAAATTACTTAGCCAATATTGGCGAATCTATGAAAGATAGCGACATGAAACCTTCATGACCGTGTTTCTCAACGAATTAGCAACTAAATGATGTGTAATTGATTGAATTTCAGTCAAAATAGCGTCTCTAGAGATAGTTTTTCACGTATCACTTTTGAAGTAATAAAGCTAGGCAAAAACTGCATAATAGCAATTAGCAGCATCGTAGTCCTCTCGTAATTTCGCCTCGTAGCATATATGTGTTGACTTTGAAAGGTCAAGGTCAAAGATTGACCTCGGATCACAAAACCTTAAGACGCACACTGGTGGGGCTATTTCCCCCCCCCCCCCCGTATCTCCGAAACTATTGGACGGATTCGCAAATCTCAAACGGCGTTCGATAGCCCTGTTGCCTTGAGAAAATTAATTTCATTGACCTCAGGATCACTGATGACGTCACAGGTCGGGTCAAAGTTAAAATTTTCACCGTTCACGGGCCTACGAACATTTTAGTAGTAATTTTTTAAGCAATTTGGACAATGCGTTATAACATTGATTAAAAGGCATTTTATCGAAAATCATCGATAAAGCGTTGGTTGCCTAGTACGGATGTTGCTAAAAGACGTCACTGATACCAGGTCAGGTAACCTAGAGGTCAGGTCACCAATGGTCAACACATGAACCCAACTTTACTAGGGCCGTGTGATGCATGTTTTGCGGCCAATTTTTCATTTCCAACTCAATGGTTTTGGTTAGACGGCCATGAGGGACGGTTTAGGTTACTTTCTGGTGGAGGTTAGGTCAAGGTCTGGTAAAAAGGTCAAATTTCGAACTTGATACTTTTGCATAAAAATAGTACCTATTTCGATGTACCTCATCACGAGGAATCCAGTCGGTCGCAAAACGTCCTCAATTTTGCGACCGATACCCCCGAACCCGATTACGACACGCTGACGAAGTTTTGTGATACAATTCGAAAGCTCCGACCCAAACGATTTCTTGGTGGATTTAGGTCCGGATGAACTTATAAGATTCCGAGACATACAAGTTGTAGGTAGCTACCAATGGCCTTATTACATCGTGCACTGCAACTTTCAAAGGACTCGGGCATCTACTGTGGCTCTGAAGCGGTGACAAAATTGCAAAAAAGTGTTTTATAATGCATATTCTTCTGTGCCTTCTGATGCGACACAGTCCGGCACTATACAGTATAGCTCATGCTGATAGCTCATGCAATAAACCGAGTTTCGAGCATCTAGGATATACCTGAACTGGGTGACCTAAACTTCTGAGACCTGGGTTCCACAATTTCACACGCGATTAGAAATTGATGTATGATAAGCTATGCCAAGTTTCGCGGCGCTTTTCCGGGCAAAAATTGCAATTTTGATAATAAAAAACGCCCCACTTCCCCAAGCGAGGATTAATGAAGCAAACGCTATGAATGTGACTGAAGCTGCTTTTCTGTACCTCATTCTGTAAGCCTTTTCATTATTTCGGTCTTTCCCTATCCGTGTGTCCGGGCGCGGGTTCGGCCCAATGTGGTTCGACTGAGAGCATGACATCTGGTCCTTTCCGCCCGGCTTGACCGGCGCGGCGGACCCGTGCCAATCCTCCCCGAACTCGCGGGGCGCGGATGGAGAGGGGCGGCCCGGCAGTCCAACCCCTCTGCGCTAACAGATGGATGGACAGGGGAAATGTGATACTTGTCCTATGACAACAAACCGGCGTTCAGCGCTAGGGCCATCTACTGGTCTAGAAACGCATCTCTATGTCGGCAAGATCCTCGCCAGGTGGTGTAAAGGTCGCGTGAAACGCACCCTTAACCCGCGCCCCACTGGGGGGGGGGGCTATTCATAGCCCCCTCCCGTTTTTCTGCAAAAACTTCCAAACCACTTGACGTATCGACGCCAAACTTTCAGTACCTTTGGCTGCATCAATATGACACCTTGTGTTAAAATTTGAACTTCGTAGCTACCATAGGTCGGCCGAAAATGACGTCAGAGTGACGTCATGTTCGGCCGATTTCGACGCAAAACATTGAAGCACGGCAATCGCTCCCAAAAGCTCAGTTTTTAAGCTAGATCCAATTTCTTTGCATGAAAGGACTTAGAATTGACTGCGCTATCAAATTGCTATCTGGGATTTTAAAATTTTTGAAAATTTCGAAAATTGTATATAATAATATTCAAAATTTATATTCTATATTTTTTCAATTTTTTTTACTTTTCGAAAAAAAAAAACGGAAAATGTGTGACAGAACGTATGCTTATGACTAACTCTAGCAAGTTTTAGCTAAATATCTTCAAAAATGGATAAGTTATACGCATTAATGCAAAAAATTCATAATTATTAATTTTTCAAATCAATTTTTCAGTACGTATTTGACATTGTACACCAATATAAATGGCACCATCGTGTTCCTGAGCTCAAACTGCATCCATTAGATACCTTTTTTGTTGAAAAATTTGAACTTCAAAATTTGACCTTTTTTGACCTGAAAGTGGCCTGACCTAAGCTAAATTCGACTCAAAATGGCCTCGAATGACACAGATGACATCAAATTCGAAATCTATGGCCTAAATGGACCATAAAACATGTGTCATGTTACCGACGCATGATATAATATTTCCGTGAACTGTGATGACCTGACCCTGACCTGAAAATCAAAGTACAAGCTTGGTACCCTCAAGGTATCTAGAGCATCTATTCACGAGTGTGTAAACCAAAAACAAGCCTGATCTGACTTGTAAGACGGCGGCCAGAGCCCAAAATGTGAACAAGCCGAAACGCTAATAATTTTTACTTTGACCTGACCTGTGACGTCATCGGTGACCTCGAGGTCAATGAAATTAGGTTTCGTTCGACAGTTTTTCCGGGGCTATCAGACGCCGTTTGAATTTTGACGATCGGCCCAGTAGTTTCGGAGTTAGGAGGGGGGCTATGGAGAGCTCCCCCCCCCCCCCAGTAGGGCGTGTTATACGCAGACCCCATTGGGGCGCGGGTTAAGGAATCGAGACTTCACGTGCGCTTTTCACTAAAGCGCCTAAATAAAAACGATAAGACTATGTTTTAGGGCCTTGGATAATACAGGTTTTTCTTTTTAATCCGACTGTAGTTTTCTTTCCATGCGAGGTTAGCGGTAATTGTTTACTAATTTCGAGCGTTGCGGGGATGCTTATCTTCGTCGCCCATAATTCGCCAGCGAATAAACTTGACCGTATTCCCAATAGCGCGCGCTGACATTTCGAGTACCTATTTATTTATTTATTCATTTATCTATTTTCACAGCAATAAAAATATAATACATATCAATCAATATTCCTCCTGACACTTGCTGGAACAGGGCGGCGTGCACCCATGGACGACCTCTCAGTTAACATATCACTATAAAGACCGTTACCTAATGCATGAGGTGGAGTTTCTGGGTCTGAAAGTCTTTCATTTCCCTATGCAAACTGCGCTAGTTATTTTTTTAATAGAAAAACGCAATTCTACCGAATAGTGTTTGCCTATTCTTCAAACAGCCTGCGGTTATAGCGAACGTCAGATCAGCAGCCCGGTAAGAGCCGAGTGACCCTCGCAGCGGTATAAGGCACGATCACCATCGGGATATGAGGATCAGAACCACATGTGAACACTGAAGCGTCACAAAGTCGCTGGGCCGAGCTGATGACGGCACAGTGTCGAACTGACATCACAGTTCTGGCCGTACCTAATTGAGCTGACAGTTCAATGGGGCATTCAAATACGAGTGCTCCGTGGGATAAGTGCCCCGTGTCCCGTGCTATATGAACATCTTTTTTTTGCTCGGAACATTTTTCGTGATATATGCGAAATAAATCGGAGACCATTTGGAGACGGCGCGGATGTGGCCAGTGCACGGTAGGCGATCGGGCCGGTCTAGCCTCGCGAAACCTCAAAGACACTTTTTTCCGAAAATTGGAAAACAACGCATACTAGTCGACAGAAAATTCATCAAAGATTACGATTAGTGCATTTGCATGGCTCAGGAGACATTTTTTCGTCGACAAAAGTATCGTTAAAGACAGCGTTCCGTAACACTTCATAAGGGGGATAATCACAGCCGATTTTTACGCTCTTTGAATATTTTGCGGAACGATGAAATTGCTAGGTGTTGAGCATCCATTTTGCATGGAAAGTGAAATTTAGATGTTTAGACGATTCTGCCATAGAAAGCCAGTACACAAAATCAGTTCAAAATGTCTTATAATTAGGTTAACTTTTTTATTTTTTTTTCTTCCACTGAACATTACGTTCACTGAATTAACCAAGCCCAGCAAAAAAAGTTTTAAGAGGATGAACTGAAAATAATGCTGTATCGCATGCACTAAGACACTATCTATTAGGGGAGCCAGTGAAAATTTGCAGCCACTTGCAGCCCTGGCATCCAGACACCTTTTTCTTCTAAGGGTTGGCCGTGGCTTGGTGCACTTGAACACAAGTGGTAAATGCCACAAAGGGTGTTTTCGCGATAGCTCAAAACACCCAGGCAATAGAGAACTGCAACTTGGCATACCTGACCTTTGATGCACGCCGAATCTTGTGACACCAACCGCACTTTCAAGTCAGGTCAGGTCACTGACCTATGACGTCATAAATGAACCTCTGCACGATCCTCAGATGTCGCAACCTTGCAGCGCTCTCAGTGCCAGAGTAACTTTCACAGGGAAGTGAGACTTGCAGGACTTATTGTCCTTTAGAGGTGTTACAACTTTTATATCTCAGATTTTTCCTAAATGTCACATTAAGTCAGGTTGGTCACGTGACCTCACCTATAAGTCAATGGGGAAATATGAAAACTGTTATTTTGGCGCCAGGAATGATATTCAATTGTCTCAAGTACATGGAATCGTTACTTCATGCACTCCTTGCAAGACCTGATGCTGCATTTTTGCATTGTTGACCTTGCATGACGTCATTTATGACGTCACTAGGGTCATACGAGTTTTTCGTCAATAACTCCCGATCAAATTGAGCTAGAGAGTCGACAAGGTCACCAATGGACTCCGGAAGACCTGCCGAATCGAATGATATGCGATATGACCTCCTTCGACCAACTTCGTGATTGAAGACCTCTGACCTGACCTTGACTCGAGGTCAACACCTTACGGTGGCCTCACCTGAACAAAAAGTATACCATTCGACGCGCCTGAGCAAGGCGAACACGACGATGTCAAAATCGTGGTTCTGCGGCCATTTTTTGCGAAGTTATTTACCAAAAACCAAACCCGCTGCTTGGGTCACGTTATGAAATGGGGCCTTGCCGGGCGAGATTTACGCTGTTTCATGATATGTATAAATTGGTAGGGCATAATCGTTTGAATAAAAAGTTGGTTTGGAAGCAATTTTCCACGGAGGGACACACCATTTCAATATCCTACCCAGCTCATATCGTCATAAATTTCGACCTACCCTCAAAAGTATTCATGCGTTATTCGAGCGGCAATTAGGCAAATTGCAAGCTCACCACAGAGCACAAATCCTAAAGGAGATAGTCCTTATTTAAAACATATGCTCATTGGATATTCAAGAAGTTTGCTCCTAAATATTGTGGATCTAGCTTCAAAAACATGGATGTTATGAATGCCGATAGGTTTCGCGAGGCTACACCGGCCGGATCGCCCACTGTGCAGTGGTCAGTTTGGCTAACCCACTACACATCACTGTGTTGAAGCTGGGCAGTTCTCTTAAACCCATCTAGAAACAGGGAACTCGATACTGCTGCAGTGATTTGACGAGGATCCCGAGATGCCCACTGAATGTCGATCGCAGACACAAATGGGTTCGGAAAATAGCGTGGCCTCCAGCGCCGGCAATAGCCAGCGATGAGGGTAGCCACGACATGCGGATAATATTGTCAGCGCTATCCTGTGACCTTAATCACTAGCGCCAGCGCCAAAATATCACCGGCGCATCGTTATCAGAACTCGCGGTACGGTGATTGGCGACCTCGATATAAGTGGGGAATGTACCTAGAGGTAATGAGTGATTGCTGATGATTGCTAATGGTGACCCTTGGTCGCATGTCCAATGTCCATTGTCCAGTTCTGTTGGACGGTGGAGTCGGAGTCGGAGTCGGAGTCGGAGTCGGAGTCGGAGTCGGCCGGAGTCAACACTGACAGTTCGACCCGCACTAGGCGGCTGGCCGAGTCAACATGGCACGGCTCAGTGACTCAGTGTCAGTAGAGCTGTAACTGAGTATTAAGGTCACTTCTAAATAGAAGCTCCATTGACCCTAGCTTGGGTAGCAGAAATTAAATTCAAGCAGCCTCTCGCCTTTTGGAGGATTCATTGAATGCGGTTCAACGCAAGCCAGCCGGTAAGCCTGCCAATAAACGCACAGAAGCGCCACCAGCGGCAGTACACCTAACTACTAGTTCGCCACTTTGTCAGAAGGTGTCAGCACAAGGTGACCAGCGTGGACCGCTGTCGTTAAGGCCGCGGTGGCGGGGCGCCGCGCTGGCGGCCTGCCAGAGTCGCCGTGTGGGGCGCCGCCGCCGGCCGCTGGGGAGATTGAGCACCACGTGTGACCTGAGTCCCCCTGGTCGGCGGCTCCGCGGGACCGCCTACAACTCTCCGGTCACCGCTCCAGCCGTGTGACCCCTTGGGGACCGCTCCAGGGCAGAGGGAGGGGAGGGGACCGGCGACCGCTCCAGGGGATGGGGGGACGGAGGGCTACTGGAGGGGGGGGGGGGGGGGCGGGCGGTCCAGGGCAGAGTTTATTAGGGGCTTTCCGAGTGCCTTGCGCCGATTGTTTGAAGGTCCGTGGTAAGTGAGGATATTACTCGTGTAGCCATTAACATTCAGGGATACCTTATCATCCTATATCTGTGAGCAACTTAAATCTTTTTTTTAGATAAAAGAAGCATAGCGTTATGGAAGAAAACTAACCATTGTAGTCCGCGCCCTTAAGCCCCATAGACAAACAAAAGGATTAATTTGTTTGTTTTCCAATATTAGCTATGTTCATTGTTCAGTTATAGCAATCCACATGATGGTTAATGTTGACATTCCCAGAAATCGGTTAATCCTCTCTGATACACGTATATACGCCGTACCTACGTGTTGGCGGCCGCCGCGCTGGTGTCGTTATATCCGCGCAGTGGCCACCGGCTGCGTAGTGGCCGTAGTGGCCACCGGCGGTACTGTTGAGTGTTTACTGTTCAGATAGGCGGGGCCGGATAAGTGGACACTGGACAGGGCTGTCAGCAGTCAGACGGTCGACTGGTGAGCGGACGGACCGAGTTATTGGGGTCTCAGGCAGGGTTTGGTGTTTGTATATTTGTTCATGTCTCATGAACAGTTCGTGAACAATGTTTTTTTTTTTTTTTGTTTATTTGACAGTTTACGAATTTTGGCATTCAAGGTCACATGTTCACCAACGATTCTCTGTTCACGAACAGTTCGTGAACGTTCATGAGCGTTCATGAACAAGTCATCATTTCTTATATCTTTCGAGCAATTGTTATCATACTGCATGTGTCACCAACTGACCAGACCCTGAATTGGTTATTTAGCTAATACAGTAAGGCCATTGGGCGTGTCTGCGGCACACCGCTGAACCAACAGTGAGTGGGCCTGAGTCTGCCACACCGCTGAACCAACAGTAAGTGGGCCTGAGTCTGCCAATGTCGGTGGACCCACAGCGGCCTGCCAGGTCCGTGACGACGTCTGCCTTCGTCACCAGAGTAGGTATATGGAACAACGTCCTCACGGCGCACGATCGGCGACCCCAGCACTCAGCAGGGCCCCGGCGCCCCCAGCGGGCCCCCGGTGTCCTAGTAGGCCTCCGGCGTCCCCAGGAGGGCCCCTGGTGGACCTCCGGCGCCCCCAGAGGAGCCTCCGGCGGCTGCCGGTCGCCAGTCAGCTGACCCCCCCCCCCCCCCCCCGCCCGCCCGCCCCTGGCCGGCCGCTGTTGCTATGCGGCCGCCTCAGTAGGCCTCTGCTCAGTATCAGTATCGAGACGGCCGGCCGGGGCGCGGCGGAGCGCCGCCCCTCGCGACACGCGGTGGCAGGCGGGGAGGGGAGGGGAGGGGAGGGGAGCTACTCGTGGGGGACGGCAGACCGGCGGCCAGAGGCGCGCCCAGGCACCGCGCCCGGGGAGATCAGGAAACGTGCCGGCCTCCTCACACGCGCTCTAATTCTCCTCGGCCACTCGTTAGTAGATTCTAGTGTAGGTCGAGCCGGTGAGGGCAAGCGTCCCCTGCGGCCGGTCGACGCTGGGAGAACGGGCAGTCGGCGCCGCCACCGGCAGAGCTGTCTGGGTGCCACCCTGGGGCACGGCCAAGGCTATATAAACCAGGTAGAACGCTCCCGACGAAAAAGTGGTGACAAGCGATGATTAGTAGCCGCGACCCTCTTTTGTTCAAAACTATATCCGCAAGCAGCATTTACAGGCTAGCGGAAATCGACCAATCGGCGTTCGGCAATACTCAACGCTGATTGGCCCGATGCTCGTGACGAAATTGCGGGGGACTGCAGCTATTCCCCTATGGCGTTTAATAGACTTACGGCTTTTGAAGGGGATTTGTACCAGTTTTTGTTGGGTTTGAGGCCATTTTTGAGCTTGGATATTCTTTCTGTGACTTTTGACTGTGTAATAACGACATTTAATCATAACATTTCTATATACTACCGGTGTCACATCGACCAAAAAGACCGTAAGTACATGGGATAGACGGACCACTGCTGATGGGGCCACACATGCCGGCGTGTGGTCATCGGAGGCCCATGAGGGCTCGACATAGGCCCTTCATGGGTCGGTATAGGCCCGGTGGGTCCAGTGCAAGCCTATCAGGGGCCGGTGCTGACCCAACAGGGCCCAGTGACATATAATGTAAGGCCGTCTAGGGACGTTGAGGGCTCATGGGGGCCATATAGGACCAATAGGGACCACATAAGCCAATCAGGGGCCATTTAGGCCAATAAAGGCACTTCAAGGGACTTGAAAAGGTCATTCAAGAGCTGTGGTGGGCCCATGAGAGGACGGCACTGGTCCAGCAGGTGCAGTCAGGGGATGTTGTACGGGTTTCTCAGTGGCCCATTTGGGCATATCAGTGACCAATTTACGGACCCAGCAGTGGGCTTTGTAGACCTATCAGGGGCTGGTGATGGTTCATCAGGGGCCAGCGTTAGTCCATCGGGGCACGGCATATGCCCATCAGAGGTAATTGCGAGCCCACGCTGAACAATGCTGGCCCTTCAACGGCCCCATGGATCTACATTGACCCATGGGCCATGATGTGTCATGTATGCCCCTATGACAGGCCTACTCAGACCCCTGATGGACGTTCCCGGCCTCTGATGACCCTATGCTGAATGCTGATGGGGCTCTAAGAGTCTCCAATAACCCTTCGTCACCCCATTATTACCATACGCTGGCATTAGGGACCCCACATCAGCCGCAGGGCAGTCCGTACCATGACAGCATGTCTTTTCGGCCAATATTTCATCGGTAATATTTATCAAAATCATGATTTTATGGTGCCATTATATAGGTAACAGTCATAAGAAATATATTTCAACTCGAAAACAGCTCGAAACAGCATATAATTTTAAAGAAACCCCTCCGAAATCCAAAAGCCTATTCGGGTCCATAGAGAATAACTGCGGTCCCCCGCAATTTCGTCACGAGCGTCGGACCAATCAGCGTCGAGTACCGCCGAGCGCTGATTGGTGAATTTTCCGCTAGCGTGTAAGTACTGCTCACGGAACAAGAGTTCGTCGACAATCCTCCACAAACGTCTGTCACCATTTTTCATAATGCTTAACAGCCGGAGCGTACCCCCCTGGGCACGGCAGACCGCCCCGGGAAGAGCCGCCACCAGGCTCGCGAGGCCCGCGCAGGGGGGGGCTGGCACCCACCCAGCGCGGCGCGGCGCCGCTGGCACGCGTGGGGTTTTGGCAGGCCGGCGCCGGCCGGCCGGGCAGGCCTTGAGCGTCCCAAGTCAGCGGCCGGTGGCATGTTCCCACCGCGCCGTGTCACAGACGGGGACACGGCGCCCTGCACTGTGTCACAGACGGGGACACGGCGCCCTGCACTGTGTCACAGACGGGGACACGGCGCCCTGCACTGTGTCACTGAGGGGGACACCGCGCCCTGCACTGTGTCACTGAGGGGGACACCGCGCCGCGTCACAGACGGGGTGCTGCGGCTGCTGACACCCAGCTCCAGCGTCATCCCGGGCCCCGTCAGCCGACCGCCCGGCTATTCCACCTGGTCCGGCCCGGGAGGACGGCTGCCAGGGGTGGGCCCCGGCAGCTCAGGCGGCACCGCGGCCGGCCGCAGTGCTGGCCCGGGAGCACGGCCATGGCAGCGACTGAGTCATTTTCCGGCCGGCTGAACGATTAAGTTCAGCTTGTTTCACTGTCAGCACAGCAGCATAGCGTCTGACACGGCCATTACGGCTGCCACCGGCGCGGTGGGGGGATGTCCATCCTGATCCATTGTGCAATGTTCAGTGCTATTCTTTCTTGTTTTAAAGCAAAGTTGTTGACTGCCGATGGTTATCAGGAGGCATTGACAGCTCAAAGCAACAAAAAGGCCCACGTCATGCACCAGACTACGGTCTAATTATTCACATTTTTGTGCAGCAAAGGGCTCTGTAATGGCCTTAGAGACCGACAAAGCCAGCCCTTCCCCTCCCTCCCCCACACGTTCAAAATCAGAGAAATATGAGAATGTTCTGGAAGCCGGGGAGGGGGGGGGGGCGGGAGCGGCCTGCCCGGCCTGGGGGCGCCTCTGGCCGTCACCCTCCCCGTGCCGTCCACACTGCAGGGGCGGCGGCCGGCCGACTCCACGTGACGGCCGTCATGTGATGCGGACGGCGCGTCAGCTGACTACCGGCCGGTCACGTGACGGCGGCGCCGCCCCCGGCCGGCGCTGTGCAAACGGACGCCGTGAGCTGGGATTGCGGGCGGGCGGGGCACGGGGGAGACGGCCGGTCCCGCTCGGGAGTCCGCTCAGCCGGGCGGAGTCCGCAGCCCCTCCCTCCACTTCCGCTCGACATCGGACGTCTGCAGCCGAGTCGGCTCCCAGGGGACGTCGCCGAAAATGTAGCCTTAGACAGTGGACACTACTCCACTAGACAGCATTGAGCGTGAGCCGTTCCGCGTGACTGCCTGTTCTCTCATAAATCCAACGTTCAATCGATGTCCGCCAACTTTGAAGGAAACAAGTCCGTGAGAAAGATGCCTAGGAAAGTTCGGTTGAAAAATGATACAAATTTCACAGAAATACCCATTCTCATGACAATATGAAGCTATCAGTATTCTCTGTTCGGTTCCGGCCCCTTCTTTCCAGAGCGTTCTGTCGCCCGTTTGAAATGTCAGCCTCCGGCCGCCCGCGCTCCGTTCCCCATAACGGCTGACCTGTGAGGACTGACCGCTGACCTGTGAGACTGAGGACTGACCTGTGAGGACTGACCGCTGACCTGTGAGGACTGACCGCTGACCCGTGAGGACTGACCGCTGACCTGTGAGACTGAGGACTGACCTGCATGGTGGCGGTGACGGGCACCAGGGGCGGGCTCTGGGCGGGCGCGGCGGCGGCTGACGGACTCATGGCGCGGCTGTGGGCGGCTGTGGGCGGCGGCGGCGGCGGCGGCGGCGGCGGAGGAGTCACACTCGCGACACTCGCAGGGGGCGACTGGGCGCCGCCGGCCGCCGTATATTCTGAGTCGGCTGCCGGCGGCGCGTGACGCCTCCGCCGCCCCGGCGCGCCGCCGTGACGTCATACACGGTCACTGTGACGTCATACGAACCAGCCACGAGCGCCGGCGACCCCGCGGCTGAAGACAATGCATTGGTGAGGCTGAGCTCGCTTGGTTCATGCTCCGTTCCTCTGCTTCTCTGCCCAGGAAAGACGCTACAATGTTTGGGAACCAATGACTATAGGACTCATATAGATGCCGATCGGACCTCCGATCTTTGAGAATCCGATTTTGTCCAATGTCCATTTTGGAATTCGGTGGACAAAGCCGGACAAAATCGGAAAATCATTCATAGCACTAAAGCATGTTTTTATCAAGTATTCATGTTCGACATAACTTTGCTAATGGACAGCTTTGCTACGGTGACAAGCGATTTCTATATATATTTATATATATATTCTATATATATTTTAGATTTCTATATTCTGTAACACCCCGAGCGAGTATAAATATGTATGCACTATGCAGTTAATCGACGAGGCGAAGCCGAGTCGATTAACGCATATTTATACTCGCGAGTGGTGTAATTATTTTATCCCGCGCCGTAACGTGAAAAAATAGCGCAACAAGTTGCGCACAAGGCCGTATATAGCTCAAGGCCATATATATATATAGCTCGCACTTCGCAGGAGTATCGTTGAGGACTGCTGCCTGACTGAGCCTGAATTATGAGTAGTGCGGATCTTTGGCCTAACTTTGATTTCGGTTTCGACTTCGGATATGAAGGTGATGCTGACGATAATTCGACAATGTCATTGTACGTAGACAAGGTGATGGACGATGCCAACAAGTTTATTAGCGACCAAGTGCCTAAAAATACAAGAAAGAAAACAGACAGCGACATCAGACATGAAGAAGTTTCGCAATTTTTTACAGTCAAAGAAAGAAACCCGCTGCCTTTAGGACCGCTTTCATCCGTCCAGATGAATGCGTATCTGTGCGAGTTTTTCATGACTGAACGAACCGGATGGGAGACCATTTGAGCCTTCAACGTACAAGGGGATACGGCACTCGATCGAACGGCATCTGAAAGAGATCGGATATCCAGATCACGACCTGAACTCGCCGTGCTTCGAGAAGCTTCGTGCAACAATCACTGCCAAAGGAGCTGTAGGAAAGGCTGCAGGTAAAGGCAACCGTCCCAACCGGGCTATGCCCCTTACCGCCGAAGACGAGGACCAAGGCCCTAAATACAAGGTTGCACGGACTAATTTCTACTAAACCTACCAGAATATAGTTTCACGGTTGAATATTTAAAAATCGATCAAAACTTCTTCATTATTATCTCGTAATCATTTATCAGCAATTTTATAAAAATACTTTAATTTTCTTGCCATTTACGGGCAAAATAACTTTCTAGTATTGGGTCAGCATAGTGGTGTAGCAGTAGGAATCATATCCTGGCAAGATTACGTGACAAAAGATCGTAAGACAAGAGATCGTATGGAAAAAGATCGTACGAAAATGATCGTAAGATAAAGATCGTATGTTGTAAAAGATCGTACGGTAAAAAGATCGTAAGCAAAATATCGTAAAGCAATTGATCGTATGCAAAAGATCGTACGAAAATGATCGTAAGATAAAGATCGTATGTTGTAAAAGATCGTACGACAAAAAGATCGTAAGCAAAAGATCGTAAAGCAATTGATCGTATGAAAAAGATCGTAGGAAAATGATCGTAAGATAAATATCGTATGTCACAAAAGATCGTACGACCAAGGATCGTAAGCAAAATATCGTAAAGCAATGGATCGTACAAAAAAGATCGTAGGAAAATGATCGTAAGATAAAGATCGTATGTTGTAAAAGATCGTTCGACAAAAGATCGTAACGTTACGTTTGTAACGCAAATAATCGTATAGAATAGTGTTGTTACGAGCGAGCGAGCGCAGCGAGCGAAGCGAAGTCTTTTGAATATAACGGGAAAAATCTCAGTATGAGCGGCCCGGCCCGGCCCGGCCCGGCCTGTAACGCTTTTGAGAGGCTTATATCTCAGCAACCGCTGAACCGATTGGCCTGCGGTCTTTTTTGCTGGGTAGCCCCATCCCTTCTTCCCCGTAATTGACTGCTTTTGATACATCTCAGTGGCCGTCGTGGCACGTGCCACGTGAGAAGTCAAGGGTGTTCAAGCAGTTTTGCAAAAGTAATGATTTTGAGAGGCCCATATCTCAGCAGTGGCTTGAGCGATTGTCTTGCAGTAATTTTTATAGGGTAGCTGCATCCCTTCTACCAAAGGTCGGATACCCTTGATCTATGTGAGTGACCCCCAATGCACGTGCAAAATACAAAAAGAAGAGGTGCCAAATTTGTTCCCATTTCAGTAACTCGTTAATTACTGGGGCGATTTCGAACCAATGATGGACGATTGACATCTTTAACCGGCCTTCGATAACAATGACTCCTATAACTAGGATTGGATTGAAACTAGGATCCTATAACCAGTATAGCGCCTTTTGGGGCGACTAACGGAGCGAGCGAGAGGGTGGACCTTGCACGTGCGAAATTTCGAGGGGGTACCTCCAACTGACTTGTGCACGGCACCCTACTAACCGGTCTCTAGCGATGTGCCAAATTTAAGCACAATCGGCCCAGCCGTTCTCGAGATCTGGAAGCGGCACCCTGCACGTGCGCACGTGCAGAATGGGTCCCAACTGACTTGTGCACGGCACCCTACTAACTGGTCGCTAACCGTGTACCAAATTTGAGCGTCATCGGTCCAGCCGTTCTCGAGATCTGGAAACGACCCCTGCACGTGCGCACGTGCAGCAGCACCCCAACTCTGGCACATGGATATGCAGTGCCTAGTGGGTGCCTACCTACATGCCAACTTTCAGTGCAATCGGCCAAGTAGTTACCGAGATATTGCAACAATTACAAAACTGACACCTCTTCGTTTTGCGTGTGGCACGTGCATAAGGGGTCACCCACATGCATCGGGAATAGTCCAATACTTGGTAGAAGGAATGAAGCTACCCTACAAAAATTACCCCGTGTAAATCGGTCAAGTGGTTGCTGAGATATAAGCCTCGCAAAAGCGTCCGCACGGCCGGCCGCTCATACTCAGAAATTTCCGTTAATATACGCTCGCTTCGCTCGCTCCGTAACTAGGAGAATTGCGACTTCGATACTCGATAGTGATAGCGCGATAAACATCTGTTGATGACTCGTAAAGCGATGACGATTCAATATGAAAATGTAACAGTGCGAAGGAAAAAGTATTTTTTAACGCCGTTTACTTCAGCCGCTTAAGCAACATTTTAGCCTTCCAGGCGGTGGGGGTGGGGTTGGGGGTGGGGGAACATGGGTTTAGTTGTATTCACTTCAAATAGGTACATGAAAACGCCAGCACATACATTCATTTGTTCGGCACATATACAACGCGTTGCTTTTAGGTGTCATTGAGCCAACTAAGCTCTGAAATAAATAACATCAATGTATGGTCGAGCTTACGACGGCCACTTACTACGCGAACACAGAAATTGATAAGCTTTGTATGCGCTGGAGTTTGGCTGCACCATGTGAATACCATATTTTGACTGTACGATCGATCATTCTCATACGATCATTTGGCGTACGATCATTTTCCTTGACGATCTTAAGCGAATACGATCTTTTGTCCATACGAGCATTATGTCGTACGATCTTTATCCATTACGACTTTTTGGCATACGATCATTTTCCTTGACGATCTTTAGCGAATACGATCTTTTGTCCATACGATCATTATGTCGTACGATCTTTATCCATTACGACTTTTTGGCATACGATCATTTTCCTTGACGATCTTTAGCGAATACGATCTTTTGTCCATACGAGCATTATGTCGTACGATCTTTATCCATTACGATATTTTGCATACGATCAACTGCCTACGATCTTCTGCCATACGATCTTCTGCTTTACGATCTTTTGTCCGGTTACCTCCTGGCAAAACCCCAATACCCACATACAGCAGAAAAGCAGCCACCAGGTGTCGCTACAGTCGCCCCACAGATGTCGCGCGCGGACCACACTACCGATTTCCATAAGGACGCATATGTACGGATATGTAAGGGAAAGTCGCCCTTAAGGATTACGCTTACATCCAGCTGACCGTCGGACGGTTTTATGGAAGCTCCGTATTTGATCTGGATTCATTTCAGTTTTTGGGAGTTTTAATTATTATTGTTGGTCTCAGTCGACTTCTGGAAGAACGGTTTCCCGGAGGAAGCAAGATTGTGTCCCCGATTGATACGTAAGTGTTTCAATGTTGTTCTGAAATATGTTGGAATTTTCGGGACTGATTGATTTTTGATGCTATCCGATTGAAGTCGAGATCAAGAATAACACCTAGATATTTCGATTCGTTCTCACGGAACGTGACGTTGTGAGCCTAGCGCCTGCTACCTGCCGATTAGCTTCGGCCCCTGGTGTGGCTCCTGATGGCGTTGATATGAGCTCTTATGCTATATGATCTGCAAAATTGATTGTGTTCCCATTGACGTTCTTGTCAAGCTAGTTGGTGATAATTTTACGGATGATGAAGTGGAGGCAGCCAAGAGCCTTCTCTCTGATTATGTTGATGAGTCAATTAGAGCTGGTAATCGGCGTGGCCAGAACAAAAAGAAGATGAATTTGGATGGAATCGCAAAAATGCTTATTGAATGTGACAGAACTCAACTTCCGAAATTTGTCGCTCTGGACTTAGCCAAACTGCCTCCCATTACAGTTGACTGCATTGATGTCAGTGCTCTGATGCGCAAACAACAGCTAATGGATATTGAGCTCACTACGATGAAGGATATGATCCAGGATATTCTTAACCCTAGAACGCCTAGGGGGGGGGTTGTATCAACCCCCCCCCCCTGAGGTTTTTTCGAAGTGCACGCTAAACGGCTTGTCGTAGCGGGCTGAAATTTTCAATACCTTTTGGGGCAACCTTTGCGCATCTTTTGCCGAAAAAAAAATTGATCGGGTCATGTCAGGTCACGGAGTTATGACGTCATAAGAGGTACAGCCTCCGGCCGGATTTTCACAAACTGAGTGCCAACGCCCGAGGTTTCCTGCCGGTGGTACGGACATCGGTTGATGGATCGTGATGAAACTTCCCATGCATGTTGGGGCAAGTATTGGCTATCATATGGTATAAGAAATTTGACCGGGTCAGGTCAGGTCACGGAGCTATGACGTCACAAGAGGAACAGCGTCCGGTACTATTTTTGAAAAGCGCCCGAACCACTATTTTGCTAATTCTTGTCACCTCAATGGGAATATGCAGCAATATTAGCTTCTATAGGGAGCAAATGGACCTCCCAAATCCAAAAATACAATCAGATTTCAAAAATTTAAATTTTGATTTTTCGAATTTCTGCCGCCGACTGTGACCTTGCCGACTTCCGGCGCTCCCAACGCGCCATTTTTAGAGCTAGGGAAACGAAATACATACCAAACGATAGAGAATTGATCAAGGAACACGATAGTGAAGGTTTCAAGTCGATATCTCCCACCGTTTTGCCGCAATCGCCGCCGAAAGTTGAAAAAAAGTCTATTTTTCCGAAAATTTGACCTTTGACCGGTCAAAAGTAGGTCAAATGTTGACCTAGGACCAAAAAATTTACCACCAATCGCGAGATCTCGTTGAGAGCAATCCGTTGGTTTTTTCCGCTAAGCTCTACGACCTTCCGTTTCGAAACGCCAGGGGGGGGGGGGGTCGTAACAACCCCCCCCCCTGGTCGTTCGTGTTATGAGAAATGGCCTGGTCGTGCGAGGGTTAAGGTCACAGCGGACACCTCTGAGAAGGTCGAGAAGGCTGTTGCCAGCCAGCCTGCGCCAACCACTCAGGTTGAGTGTGATGCTGCCGCCCAGTCTGGGTGTAAGATGACGTACGCTGGGGTGGTGCAGGCTGCTGCTCCAGCGAGTCAAGATGGCCAGGAGTGGACGCTGGCTAACCGAGTGAAGAGGGCCAAGGCACCTGCTCCTAGACCCGCTCCTCCTCCGCCTGCGGCTGCGACCTCGAGTACCACTGCGAGCGCCACGGCCGGTGCTAGGGGCAAGGCGTCTCAGCCGTCTTCGATTGTAATCGGCTCCAAGAAATGTGCAGGTGGGCCGATCCGGGCGGTTCCCACCGTCAAGCGGTTCTCCATGTTTATGTCGAGGCTCCCGCCCGGCACTGGCGAGGACGCTGTCAGTTCGTACGTCCGTGAGCAGACTGGGGCTGTTTCAGTGACCGTGACTAAACTACAAACTCGCTTTGATAGCTACGAGTCCTACCGACTAGACATCCTCAACCCATCAGCTGATCTGGACTTGCTTGACCCCCAGCTTTGGGCGGAAGGGCTGATAGTCAGGCGATTCTTTCAGAAACGCGGGTCTGTGGGACCCCCCTCGGGGGCTGCGAGCTCAAATGGTTCAGTGTGATGTGTTGTAAAGTGATGTGTAGTATAGTTTTTTTTGCCCTTAGTTTTTTCCTTGTAATCCTTATGTTACAAATTAGCACTTACAATTGCCAATCTTCAAAGCGTAACACTGGTGGTATTCAAAAGTTATGCGAACATTCTGATGTTGTTTTCTTACAAGAG
Organism: Amphibalanus amphitrite; assembly: GCF_019059575.1. Classification (NCBI taxonomy): domain Eukaryota; kingdom Metazoa; phylum Arthropoda; class Thecostraca; order Balanomorpha; family Balanidae; genus Amphibalanus; species Amphibalanus amphitrite. The sequence continues at coordinate 9,650 of NW_024882612.1, read as the reverse complement.
CATTGGCTCTTTCCGGACGACCTTCCAACGCTTAATAATATTCATAATGATTTTGTTTCGTTTGCTCTTTCATCTATGGATCCGTCGTCAGAACTTCTTACGGGTAGGCCGTTTGGTGGTGTCGCTGTGTTGTGGCGTAAGAGTTTGGCACCTTTTTTCAGGCCCATTTCTTTTGACGATGACCGTATTATTGGCCTAGAGTTTAACCGTGGTGGGGTTAGGATGCTCTTCTTGGGGGTATATTTGCCATACTGCTCGCACCAAAATTTCGATAGATTCGTTTACTATTTAGCTAAGTTGAAATCGATCATCGATGATTTTGAAACACCGCACGTATGCGTTCTTGGTGATTTTAACGCTGATATGGTAAAAGCCACCGAATTCGGCAAAGAATTGGAATCTTTTTGTTTTGAGTCTCGGCTTTTCGTGGTCGATGCAATGCATCTCCCTAGCGACTCTAAAACTCATGTAAATGACGGACATGGTACGGAATCATGGCTCGACCATATCGTCTGCACTGAAGGGTTCTTGGAGCTCGTGAGTAATATTGTGATTGACCAATCTATTCTTAGCTCTGATCATCTCCCTGTAACGATGAAAATCAGTTGTGAAAGTTGTGATTATAATCACAATGACTCGACCGGTCAATATGCTGATCAGAGGTGGGTCGTGGAATGGGATTCCCTGACTGTGGAGGATTTGTCAGCTTTCGAATCCGTTGTCAAGGAAAATTTGGACAAAATTTGTGTTCCCAGTGAGCTGCTTCACTGCAGTGGCTGCTCTTCAGTTGAACATCGCGACGTTATTGCTTCGTATTATGACCAGGTGATTGCCTGCCTGAGTGAGGCTTCAAATAGGACGATTGGCAAGGCCTTAGATTGTAACGCAAGGAATGTTGTTCCTGGCTGGAATGATTTTGTTAAGGATAATCATACTATTTTTAAGGATGTGTATGCATTATGGGCGTTGATAGGTAAGCCTAGGGGTGGTTATATTTTTGATCAGTTGCGGCTAGCTCGTTCACGGTTTAAACTATCACTTCGTTATTGCTTGCGAAATGAGAAGGAGCTTCGCGCCAAATCTCTCGCTGACAAGCTTATAAGGAGCCCTCAAAGTATGGGTGATTTTTGGAAAGAGGTCAGGAAATTAAATTGCTCTCCTCCTCTCGCTCCTTCCGTTAATGGTGTATCAGGTGAGGTGAATATCGCTAATATGTGGAAAGACCACTTCTCGGAAATTTTGAACACAGTTCAGAATAGCGAGAAAGAAGAGTCGGTCAAGCACAGGCTTTCGAACGTTCAACACGTATTCCCATCGTTTTCAGTTGCAGAGGTCGGAAAATGTATTGGTGAGCTTTCTTCGGGACGTTCTAGTGGCAAGGATGGTTTGTGTTCTGAACATTTTAAATTTGCCGGTCTTCCTTGTGTGATTCATTTGTCTTTGTGTTTCACAATGTTTGTTCGTCACAGCTTCTTGCCCTCTTCTCTTACGAATGTTTTATTAACGCCAATTGTAAAGGACAAAAATGGAAAATTGAATGAGAAAGACAACTATAGACCGATAGCTGTGGCAAGTGTTTGTTCCAAAATCTTGGAAAGAGCCATTCTTAACCGTTGTTCTGTGCAGCTTGGTACCGGTCATCACCAGTTTGGTTTTAAAGAGCATCACTCAACTGATATGGCTATTTATGCCTTGAAAGAGATCACGGACTATTATTTGCGTAACGGTAGTCCGGTGTTTATATGTTATCTCGACGCGCGGAAGGCGTTTGATCGTGTTAACCATTGGACTCTGTTTGATAAATTACTTGATAGGGATATTGAACCTCACTTGGTGAAACTAATCTCTTCTTGGTATAGGACTCAAGAGTTTCAGGTTCGTTGGGGTAAGTCCGTGTCCGAAAGCTTCCATGTTTCTAACGGTGTCAGACAGGGTGGCATTTTGTCACCCTTCCTGTTCAATGTTTACACAGATGATCTGTCCACGGCTCTCAATCGGAGTGGTTATGGATGCCACTATCTGGGTAGCGTGAATCATTTATATTATGCAGAATGCAGATGATATGGTGGTGTTGTCTCCGTCCCCATTTGGCCTACTCTAACGGTGACCGCTGAAACCTCCAAGCGGGTGGAAGAAGTAAGTCTGGGGCGCCTTCGAGATATACCCGAGGCCCCCAGGTGTCTAGCAAGCAGGCCGGCCACTTCGTGCCCCCTCTCTGCTCCCTCTGGAGATTCTGCATCTGGTGGTGCCACGGTGGCTGCGTCTATGCCCCTGTCCGATGTGGCGGGACCTGATCCTGCGCAGGCATGTCCGAGGCCCAGCTATTCGGAGGTGGTGGTGAATGGCGAGCCAGCGGCCACTGGTCCTGACAGCTCTGATGGGCCTGAGTGGTCGCTGGCCAACAGAAGAAAGCGTGCCAAGGCGCCGGCACCGAGGAAGCCTGCTGCAACTGCCTCAGCCGCTCAGCCCCAGGGCACTGCTGGAGATCAGCAGACAAGACCCGTGGCGAAGAAGGCTGTCATCGGCTCCAGGACTTCAGACTCCATCAAAGCTGTAGCAGCTGTGAAACGCGTCCCGGTCTTCATCTCGCGGCTTCCACCTGGTACTGGAGAGGAGGCCGTGAGGAAGTACGCCATGGAGCAGACTGGTGCTGATGATGTGAAGGTGCTTCGACTGAAAACAAGGTACGATACCTATGAATCATATAGGCTTGACATTTTGAACCCATCCTGTGATGACGTCCTGGATCCAGACCTCTGGGCGCTGGGTCTTGTGATCCGCCGGTTCTTCTCGGGTCGTCAATCATCGGAAAGTAGTGCATCAGCACCACCTGAGAACATTCGCCCGGCTGGGTCGGGTGCGCGCTACTGAGGGTATGTGATCCCGACTCTGGTTGTTGTTTACTTAAATCAAACGTGTCACCATGTTACGAGTCAGCTCTTATAACTGCAAATCTTCCAAACGTAATGCAGTTGGAATCAAGAAGTTGTGTGATATCTCGGATGTTGTATTCCTGCAGGAACACTGGTTATTTCCTCAAGAACTTACCCTTTTGAATAATGTTCACAATGATTTCATGACTTTTGCCACTTCAACCATTGACCCGTGTGACCGTGTAATTCTGGGTAGGCCGTATGGAGGTGTTGCCGTCCTGTGGAGGAGTAAGCTGGCTCCGCGGGTAAGACCTATCTCCTTTGATGACGACAGAATTATTGGATTAGAATGTAATTTAGGTGGCCACAAACTGCTTCTCGTTGGGGTTTATCTTCCGTATGACTCGAGACAAAACTTTGATCAATACGTGTACTATCTAGCTAAGCTCAAAGGAATCATCGATGATTTTGACTCACCCAATGTCTGCATTGTAGGCGACTTTAATGCTGACATCATCAAGCAATCTGACTTTGGAATTGAACTTGAATCATTCTGTCATGAGGCAGACTTACGCATTGCTGATGTGTTGTTATTGCCCCAGAGTTCAATCACTCATACTAATGATGGCAGTTGCACAGAATCTTGGATTGACCACATAGTCTGTACAAAGAGTCTTTACTCTCTCGTTCGTGCTGTTAGGGTTGATGTGTCGATTATGAGTTCTGACCACTTCCCAGTGTGTTGTGATCTGGAAATCATGACCACCGATCCTATCCCGGATTCACACGAGGCTGCTGAATCTGATCCTAGGTGGGTAGTTGATTGGTCTTCTGTTGACGAACTTGGTCTGAACAACTTTGCTATGGCTGCGAGGGAGCAATTGTCTAATATTGACGTACCGTTTGAGGCTATATTCTGTGCTGCCACTGACTGTAGTGTAGCTCACAGAGAGGCTATCAATAGTTATTATGAAGCGATAATTGATGCTATTAAGAGTGCTACTCTTACTACTGTGGCCAAACGAGCGCATGGTAGCTGTAAGCGAACAATCCCAGGTTGGACCGAGTTTGTGGAGGAGAAACACACCTTGTTCGGTGATGTTTACTCCCTTTGGTCCCTGGTTGGAAAGCCCCGTCAGGGCTACATCTACAGCCAGTTGCGAATGGCTAGGTCACAATTCAAGTATGCGCTTCGTTTTTGTCTTAAGAATGAGAAAGAGCTGCGAGCTAAATCACTAGCTGATAAATTTGCTAAAAACCCGCGCGACTTAGCAACTTTTTGGAAAGAAGTTCGTAAGCTTAACGCTGATCCGCCACTGGCCCAGTCTATTGGAAGCGTCAGTGGAGAGAAAAATATAGCGAACATGTGGAAGGATCACTTTGCTGATATTCTGAATAGTGTTGATGGCGATGACTGTAAAGAAGGTGTTCTGAATCAGCTTCGTAATGATGGTGAAGGTGCTGATATGTTCTCGGTTCCTAAGGTTTTAGAATCGATCCATGAGCTGTCGTCAGGTCGCTCTCCAGGTTGTGACAGTCTATCTGCTGAACATTTTAAGTTTGCGGGTGTTCCATGTGCTACGCATCTATCGTTATGTTTCTCGATGATGGTGAGACATGGCGTCTTGCCTCCTTCTTTGTCGAAGGTGATACTTCGCCCTATTGTGAAAGATCGGACAGGCAAATTGACTGATAAGGATAACTATAGGCCAATAGCTTTGGCCACGGTGAGCTCTAAAATACTGGAGAGGGTCATACTCACTCGATGTAAAGCAAGTCTTCTCACTAGCGATCATCAGTTTGGATTTAAGGAGGGCCACTCCACCGATATGGCTGTGTATGCGTTAAAAGAAATTGTGGACCACTATTTGCGCAATAGGAGTGCAGTCTTTGTCTGTTTTCTGGACGCTAGAAAGGCGTTTGATCGCGTGAACCATTGGACTCTATTTGATAAGCTGTTGAGTAGGGGAATGGATAATAGCGTTGTAAGGCTCCTCGTTCGGTGGCGAGACTCACAGAGGTATCATGTGCTTTGGGGTAAAACCCTCTCTGAGGAGTTCTCTGTGACGAATGGCGTAAGGCAAGGCGGGATACTCTCTCCGTACCTGTTTAATGCTTATACCGACCAGCTGTCAGAAAAATTGGACTTGAGTGGTGTAGGATGTCATTATCTGGGGAGTATAAACCACCTATATTATGCGGATGACATGGTGCTCCTATCCCCTACGCCACAGGGTCTGCAAAAAATGGTTGACATTTGTGCTGACTATGCAGGGAATCATGATATTGTGTTCAATACCAAGAAATCAGTGTGTATGTCGATTCTGCCTCCACTGTTTCGAAATATGATCCTGCCTGATATTGTGCTGTGTGGAAATGTTCTAGCTTATGTTGATCAGTACAAATATCTTGGCTTCCATATCACCAGCAGCCCCAAGAAAACTGATGATCTGGAAATCCAATATCAGTATCGTCTTCTTTGTTGTCGGGCAAACTCCCTGATCAGGAAATTTGCAATGTGCTCATATAATGTGAAACGGTACTTATACTCTACGTATTGTTCTAATGTACATGGTGTGCATCTGTGGCATTCTTATCGCTCTTCTGTGTCAAGGAAATTTACTGTTTGTTTCAACAATGCAGCTAGAATGTTCTTTGGTTATCATCGTTTCTGTAGTGCGTCCGACATGTTTGTGAATGAAAGAATCGATAACTTTATGGCGATGTATCGAAAGGCCGTCTATGGATTCATGACTCGCCTGAGCCAGACGGACAACCGAATCGTATCCTCCCTATATGAAAGTGATCTGGCATGTTATTCATCGATTCGGAGAGCGTGGTGCTCTGCCCTGTACAGTGGTACAATTTTGATGTGATGTGACTGGTACTGGACCTCGAGTCTGTCAAATACAGTTATCTCTCTCTCTCTCTCTCTCTCCTACAAAAATTGCTAAATATATGCGAGAGCTATGCGGTGAATCATGATATTCTGTTCAATTCCAAAAAGTCTGTTTGTATGGCAATGTTACCTAAGAGATTTCGCGACATGACCTTACCGACGGTTTTTCTCTGTGGCCAGATTCTGAACTTTGTCAATAATTATAAGCATCTTGGGTATCTGATATCTTCTGACTTCGCCAGAGCGGACGATCTTGAGATTCGACAGCAGTATAGGTTGCTATGTTGTAGAGCTAATTCCCTTATTCGTAAATTTGCTTTGTGTACGCACTATGTGAAGAAATACTTGTACGATATTTACTGTTCTAATATCAGCAACATGCACCTGTGGCATTCCTATCACATGTCAGATTTGAGAAAGTTTAAGGTCTGTTTTAATAATGCTGCCAGGATGTTTTTTGGTTACGATCGATATTGCAGTGCCTCGGCAATGTTTGCTCAGCAGAATGTAGATACAAGGCCCTAAATACATGTAGATAGCTATGACGCGGCTCGCCGCAAATCGATGTGGAATTTTTTGTCTCGAATAAGCATGTCAGAAAATCGTATCATATCCACGTTATATCATAGTGACTTGGCATGCACATCATCTATGACAGGACACTTGCTGTGACGGGGGCGGTTCGCCACGTTACAGCGGTGGGCGCACACGGTTCGCCGTGCTATCCGCGCACCAACTGGTGCCGGTCGCCTCTGCCTGGCCTTCAGCCCTATATGCTTAGCTAATTAGGTAGGTCATATAGGGCAAGGTCGACTTTTCCATCTTTCCTATCACCCGCTCTTCGGGAGACTCTTATTCTCCCCCCTCCCCCATCGCTCATCTTTCCTCCTCGCGGTGAGTCGGGTTTTCCGCGGTAACCGGCAAGCCGGCCCGCTCCGCCCAATTTTTTTATATTTTTTCATCAGTAATCTTTGACATAGTCTCAAGTCAGACCGTTCCGGTCATGTATCGGCAGGGGGAGGATCCCCCTGCCATCCTCGAACTTAACGACAAACCGCCGGAGGGAGCTTGCTTCCTCCTGGCAACCAAAAAAGACAAGTCCACGGACTTTAAAAAGACTAATCCCTTCGCTCTCGCCCGCGAAGTTGACCGGTTGCTCGGCCCCGTTCTGGACGCTAAGCCGATCCGGTCGGGAGCCCTCCTACTAAAGACCCACAACCTAAACCAGACTAAAAAAGCACTCGCGACCCAGTCCATCTTGGCTCAAGATGTCAACGTGCAAGTGGCGGTGCACCTAAACAGTGTGCACGGCGTGATCCGCAGTGAAATGCTGTCGGACATGACCAACGCCGATCTGCTGAAAGAGCTCGCTCCCCAAAAAGTCATCCGGGTGCAGCGAATGCCATCAAGGAACCTCGCGACGCGAGGACCAAACCCTACCATCAGGGTCAGCTTCTCGGGCACAGAGCTCCCCACCCACATCCAGTGCGGGTATGCCCGAGTACAGGTGGATCCCTGGGTCCCGCCCCCGCCCCTGTGCCAAAATTGCTGGGCAAATCACCCCACCCGACACTGCCGCCGCCGTAACCCGCTGTGTGGCAGGTGCGCGGACGAGCACCCGACAGACCACTGTGAGGCCGCGAGCTGCACCTGTGCCCACTGTGGCGGTGATCACCCTGCTTGGGACAGGCGATGCCCCATCCGGCGGTATTCCGCCGAACTCCATCGGACCGAACAGGCCCGCGCCCGAGAGGAGCATCATGCTCGCGGGCCGCGGTTCAACCGCCCCATCTGGCCCCCGGAGGAACAAGAGTTCCCAGAGCTGCCGGCACGCGCCCAGCGCACGCAGCAGTGGCTCGACCCCAACCGGGAAGAGCAACCCAACCAAGGTCGCAGGGATGAGCGCCCACAGCGCCAACCCATTCGAAGCGACAGAGCCGCTGAGCCACCTCTGACGAACACCCGGCAGGAGCACGCTAAGCGAGCCCCAGGTCACAGGGACGAGCACGCACAGCGCCGACCCATTCAAAGTGGCCCAAACGCAGCCGGCCCTCAGCCAGCTGTCGCTCACCCGACCCGATCAGAAAAGTCCGAGCGCGCAGAGCACGCTCAAACTCCCAACTCCGAACAGGGGCAGTCTAACCTGACTCCCGACCCGCGCCATCCTGCTGACGCAAAGAGCGCAGCGGCGCCACATGCGCAGGAATCCGGAAAAGAGATAACTGCGCATGCACCCCCCGTAGCGACTGAAAGTGTCGCTACACTGAAAAAAGGGGACCAGCTGGGAAGCCCGGCGGAAACGGAGTCCCCTTTCAACTCCCCAATCTCAGAAGCCTCAACAGTGGAACACGAAATCAGTGTTACTGAAGAGGACGTGAACTCAACAATAACGGAGATCCAGTCGCCCCTTGACTCAGAGCAGTCTTTGCGGCTGCGTAATCGCACAGTCTCCAGGTGCAGCTCGCGGACCTTATCCCCGTCCACCACCCAGAGCTCCCCGGTTCTCCGTCAAACCACGCTTTAAAGTTTTCTAACCACTAACATGGGTAGCATCAAACAGGAATTCATTCTCCAATGGAATACAAGCTCGCTAGTATCCCATTGGGGAGAATTCCGAGAATATATGACCGACAAAAAACCATTGATAGCCGCAATACAAGAAACCCGCTTCCTTGATTCAGACGCTGAGAACTATTCTTTTACTTTGCCTGGTTACTCAGCCTACTTCAATAACGTAAATGAACAACCCCGCCGAGGTGGCACGGCACTTTATATATCAAATAAGCTTCTCCACTATCAATTTAACGTAGACTCGACGCTTAATTATGTAGCAACTAATGTTCAACTTGCAGAACAAAGTATCAACGTAATATCAGTTTACCTTTCTCCAACTAATGTTATCCCTAGTGAAGAAATTGATAAGTTTTTGAACAACTACCTACCCCGACCCTCATACTTGGTGATTTTAATGCTCATCACGTAGCCTGGGGCTGCTCCACAAACAACACTCGCGGAAACATACTCAACACCCTACTTGACCAGCATCAGCTTGTCTTTCTCAACGACACTACTCCAACACGCCAAAGTCTTTCAATTGAGAGACATACCCAGTCAGTAATTGACCTCGTTATATCAACACCTAGAATAGCGCCTATTTTTAAACCAGAAGTTCAAATTGATACTTACTTTAGCGACCATTTTCCCATTCATATATGATAGGAGCACCTTCAATACAACAAGAATTGTTTATGCCAAAATGGAGATTTAAGAAAGCAGACTGGAATAAATTTAGAGAATACGTTGATGAGAATCTAATTGAAACCGAGAATGAATGTATTGAAATAAATCAAATACTTAACGTAATATCACAAGCTGCTTTTGACAATATACCCCGTAATATAGGTCGGAAAGATCAAAAACACGCACCTTGGTGGAACGATGAATGTAGGAAAGCGGTAGCCCGGAGACGCAGAGCGTTGCGGGCATTCCAAAGACATATTACGCCTAGATACGAACAGGAGGCAAGCTAGATATGATGCTAAAATGACAATCCTTAAAGCAAAACGTGAGGCGTGGGAAGAATTTTCCAGTAAATTTAACAGATTTACCCCCCTTAGTGAGATATGGAACCTTATTAGATGCTTTAAACTCAAACGTAAACCTAACTTTAAAATACCTCATCTCTCAATTGAAAACATACAATACACCACACCTTACGACCAGGGTTGTATACCAATCAAGTCGATTGAATTGATTGATTTGTTTCAACACGTATTTTGAGTTGATTGGATTGAGTCGATTGACTTTTCGAGATGACTGGTTGACTGACTCGTTTGACTTCAGCGACTGGTTGACTGATTTGATTCCCGAAAATTAGA